>NC_066510.1:31061992-31274492 GCF_024679095.1 Eriocheir sinensis | reverse complement strand
GTAGTAGTAGTAGTAGTAGTAGTAGTAGTAGTAGTAGTAGTAGTAGTAGTAGTAGTAGTAGTAGTAGTAGTAGTCGTTGTAGTAGTAGTAGTAACAGTAGTGGTAGTAGTAGTAGTAGTCGTTGTAGTAGTAGTAGTCGTTGTAGTAGTAGTAGTAGTAGTAGTATGTGTCGGGAAATAAACATGGGTGGAGGTATCATTTATGTAGTAGTAAAAAAAAAAAAAAAAAAAGTAGTAGTAGCAGTAGCAGTAGTAGTAGTAGTCGTTGGCTCCCACAGGTGTTCGCCTTCCTTGGACAGGTGTGTGGCTGCCAAGGGTCCTTTTTCATACACCTGTTTTATTGCTTCTTTTCCCACACCTTTCCTCCCCTTTACCCTCCTCCTCCTCCTCCCCGCACCTCTCTCTCTCTCTTTTTTTTTTTTTTTTTTTTTGCTATACCTCCGCCCTCTACATTTTTCAACTTCATGCCTGTCCCTCCCATTCTCTGCTCTTCCTCTGTATCCCCTCCTCTTCCTCCTCCTCCAACACCACCTATTCTCCCTATTCATTACTCTGTCTATCCTCTTCTTGGAGTTATCTATCGTATTGGAGAGGATGAAGATAGATAGAGAGAGAGAGAGAGAGAGATAGAGAGGAAAGTGGAGGAGGAGGGGAACAGAAGCCACGCATGAAAGACAGAAAAAGAGAGAGACGAAGGGAGGAAGAAGAGGAAGAAGAGGAAGAAGAAGAGAAATAAAAAGGGGAGAGAGAGGAGAATGAAGAGGAGGAGAAAAGAAAAGGGAACAATATGGAAACTAAAAGAAAGAAAAGAAGGAGAAGAAAGAGGAGGAAGAGAAACAGGAAAAAAAATTAATGTATGGAAGAGGAAGATAATAATTAAAGTTTACGAGGTCATTTCATTTACTGCCCTCATTAATAGATAAATAGATATAGATAGATAGATAATAGATAGATAAAAATCGTCGCGCCTAGTGATGAAAAACTGAAAAAGAAAAGAGGAGAAAGAGACCCAAATAAGAGGAGGAGGAGGAGGAGGAGGAGGAGGAGCGGCAGATAATACAGTATATAAGGTTGATATCAGGCGAAACCCTTAAGCACGCGACTACCTGATAACACTCATCCCTCTGCTATGTACGTATGTGTGTGTGTGTGTGTGTGTGTGTGTGTGTGTGTGTGTGTGTGTGTGTGTGTGTGTGTGATGTGGCGTGTAGTGTGGTGTCTCCCAGTTCGAGTCCCCTAATCACCACCACTATCTCTCCCTCCCCCGCGCTATCTCTCCGCTATCTCCGCCCCGCCGGCCCTCAAGTACCTCCGATAGCGCAGCCTCCCTCGCGCCGCCCCTACACCTGTCCCTCGCCGCCCTCGCCTGCCCGCACACCTTCCATCACCACCTGTCCCCCAGCGGCTCCCCACCCCTCGCTGTCACGGGGTGGTACTGATAACGTGATGGGCTGTTTTTCCCTCCCCTGGTGTTATTGACGTTATTCACCGCTGTTAAGAATGCTTTGACTGTACTAAACGTAACACTCACCCAGCATCTTGGAGAGGTCGGCGTTGTGCAGGTCGGGGTTCTCGTCCGCCAGCTTCTTGCGCTCCACCTTGGCCCACACCATGAAGGCGTTCATGGGACGCCGGATCCGCTGCTCCCGCCGCGCCTTCTCCCCCGCCCCGCCCCGACCACCGCCGCCCCCGCCCTCCCAGCGGTGGCCGCCGCCGCCGCCGGGGTAGGGCTCCATGCCCCGCGGGTGGTGGGGGTGGTGGTGGGCGTGGTGGGGATGCTGCTGGTGCTGGTGGTGGCCCAGCAGCGGCCCGGGGTACACCAGGCCCCCAGCGTGGTGGCCTGACCTGAGGGGGCCGCCGTTACCGTGATAGTGCTGGAAGAGCTGCCCGCCAAGTCCGCCGCCAGGGTAGGAGCCCGCCATGAAGCCCCCGTGCGGCGGGTAGTGCGCCACGCCACCCTCGGCCATGTGGGCGGCCATGGGCGTCTGGGTCACGTTTTCGTTGTAGTCGAGGTGGACGTGGCTGGGAGAGGACACGGCGACGCCCACGGACGGCAGCCCGAACCCGCTGATGGCACACTCTCCTGGGGACACGGAAAGCCTGGTATTAGACACTCTGAACACACACACACATACACACACACACACACACACACACACACGTGAGCCATAACTCCCAAGTCCCGGCGAGACAGGTACGTAAGTCACGCGGCGGGCGTCCACGCGGCCAGGAATATTGAGGGGAGGCCGTGCCCGCCGCCGCCTCCGACACATTATCGTCAAAGGCGTTCCAGCAGCTGCCCCCTGAAAGCACGCACCTCACCCCCCACCCCAACCCTCAACCCCATGCCCTGCCGATACTCCGAGGTCGCCAACGCTTTAACCTCACAACGCTGCGTATGTTCCTATTTGTTGCTCCGTCACCTCTGACCGTGATGGGGTCAGAAAGATGAGGACGCGAAGCAATGTTCTCCTTCCGGGCATGGTTTTGGTTTTGCTCTTTCACTTTTTTGCCATTACCACTGTTTAGTCAGCTCAATACATCAGACAGTCATTGAGTGTAAAAAAAAAAAAAAGCTATGATAATTAGAGAAAACTAATATAAAGGCCCTTCAATATAAAATCCTCTAAAACGAATACAAGACAATTTTTTTATTATTTTCGTCGGAACTAGAGTATAGTAACGGAAATATAGACCGGCATTACGGGAACCAATAGTACGTTACCTTACCTGTCTCCGTCTGTAACTGCCCAGCCTTTCCACTGTGCTTGTGCCTTAAAACTACAGTGACGGGCGGATCTTGGACAACACAGCAACGGGAACGAAGTCGGACACACGCTTATGACGCCAGCCACCCTCCCAGCATCCACTCCGGCTAATGAAGAAGGAACCCAAGGCAGCGTCGTGGGAATGAAGTCTGTGGATATCTGCCTTCGCCCCTCTGCCTGCCTCTACCTCTCTCTGCTTCCTCTGCTTGCCTTGTTCTGGTTCTGATGAGACACTCCCAGCAGCAAGGGGGACTGAACGTACCCAAGTGTTTGCGTGGACACACCTCGCCTCTGCGTATTGGTGTTTCTTCTTAAGGTTAGTTTGCAGGAAGTCTTCGTCATGTCCCCGTAGAAATACTGATACACCACCAAGGACGAAAGAGAGCGAGGGAAGGAGAGAGAGAAAGGAGGGAGGTATACTATTGAGAAGAACGCCAATTATGAGAGAGAAGGAGCAGAGAAGAGAGAGAAAAAGAAGAGGAGAACTTTACATGACGAAAATATGATGGAGAAAAGGAAAGGAAAAAGAGAAGAAAACTTTACTTTGTGGAAGAATGATGAAGACGGTGAAAGAAAAAGAGAGAAGAGAGGAAATAACTTTACAATGTCGAAAATGTAATGACCGTGAGTGAAAAAAAATACAATGACCTCCACCTGTCGAGAATATGAAAGTAATCAGAGAAAACTGAATAGAAAAGACAGACAGACATAATATCGGATTTTGCACTTATAAAAACGAGAGTTGAATCGAGAGCAACACATGAAAATAAACAAATAAACAAGTAAACAAATAAACAACGGCAGCCTCTAGCCCCCCCCCCCCCCCCAAAAATAAAGACTTGATAAACCTAAAAAAATATATATTGATATCGAAAGACAAGTTCAGACGTCAAACAAACACATGATACTGCATATGGTGGGCACGGTAATGACCTGATTTCTCTTATTAAACACGGTTCGAAAAAATATATATACGAGACGATAGCACACACAAAAACAGGAAAACAAAGAAAAAAAAAAAAAGCATCACTAATCGTACGTCAGCAACAAAGTCTCGTACATTTGTCCAGCTTTTTTTTTCTACATCGAAGGAAGCAACTTGAAGGTAGAAACAAACAATAAGAAACAAAATTAAGCCCACTAAGCGTTATCATTATCATTATCATCACTATTACCACGACTATTAGCATCGTATTAACACCTCATTATCGTACGCGTTGAAAAGAGTCACAGTTAGCATTATCATAATATTAACTTCATCATCATCATATACGTTAAAAAAAAGTCGCAACGAGAATCAAGAGAACACACCAAGAAGATAAGAGAGATAGTGGGAGCGGCAAACACCTGATAAGAGGGGTGTTGAGGTCACTCGGGGCTGGTAACATTGTCGGCGGCCCTTTGGTGTATAGCCTAGCACGGCACTTCGATGACTACGAAAGATATATATAAAAAAAACTATCACACCAAACCTCATGCCAGTTTAAACATCAGTAGTAATAGTAATAGTAGTAGTAGTAGTAGTAGTAGTAGTAGTAGTAGTAGTAGTAGTAGTAGTAGTTAATGATATGTTTCACGCGGCTAAGAAGAGAGATTCGACATCCTATATTACATACACTAACAGCACTAATAACGTCATCACTAAGGAGTATTAGAAAGTGGAAAGCAGATACCTACGTCATTTTCTTTTCATCCTCCTTCTCCTACCTCTCCTTCCTTCCTTCCTTCCTTCCTTCCTTTCGTCTTTCCTCCCCGCCCCTTCCTTCCCCTACTCTCTCTCCTCACAACAAGAACAACAACATATCCTTAATTCCTCTTCTTACTCTTATCTTTCCTTCTTGTCTTCCTTTCCTCTTCAACTCCACCGTCTTTTTCATCTCCTTTCTCGGTTCCTTCTACTTTCCATCCTTATCAACCCTCCCTCCCACACATCAAGTCTCCCTGTATAGCAATCCCACAGCCTAGAATCGAATGTGCGTGTGTGTGTGTGTGTGGGAGGCGCCAGAGAGGAACAAGAGACTGGGGGCGTTCTAGGACAAACAACCTCCAGGAGACAGATACTAACATACACCGGAACAAGACAACCCATGCAGATTACTTGGGGTCAGGGATTAAGGACCAACAGAAGACCTTGCAACCTCGCACCAACACGGAAAATAGAGAAAGGACAGCATCGCGTGGGAGACAGAGACGAAACCGCATCGATAGCATCCTGAGCTCATTAGACGGAAGACGGAAAGCAACAGAATCAGTACGCTTGGCTGCTGAGTGCGTGGACGGCTTTAGTGGCAAGAAGAGATGAGAACCAACACGGAAAATAGAGAAGGGACAGCATCGCGTGGGAGACAGAGACGAAACCGCATCGATAGCATCCTGAGCTCATTAGACGGAAGACGGAAAGCAACAGAATCAATACGCTTGGCCGCTGAGTGCGTAGACAGCGTTAGTGGTAAGAAGAGATGAGCAAAAAGGCGGAAAATAGAGAGGGGGAAGGTTCGCGTGGGAGACAGAGACAAAAACGCATCGATAGCATCCTGAGTTCATTAGACGGAAGACGGAAAGCAACAGACTCAGTACTCTTGGGCAGAAGTGGTAAGTGGCAAGGAGTGATCAGCAGCATACAAGGGAAGTGCAGAGCGGGAGGATCACCGGACAGCCAGACAGACAGAGACAAAGGAGCATCGATAACATCCTGATCCCATTAGAAGGGAGATGGACAGCAGGAAAACCAATACAGTACACTTGGCTTGGCTGCTGAGCTGACCGGTGTGGGTGCAAGGCGAAGGTGACATGATAGTGAGCTTAGGCGCTGCTATAGTGGTTGTTAGATGAGAGAGAGAGAGAGAGAGAGAGAGAGAGAGAGAGAGAGAGAGAGAGAGAGAGAGAGAGAGAGAGAGAGAGAGAGCATGGGAAGGATAGGGAGGGAGGGGAGAGAAGTGAGAGGTGAGGGAGTGGATATTGATGGTCAGGTAATGAGGGAGAACAGGGACAAATGTATCGGGCGACCTGAGGACCACATGCTGACGAACCCACCCCCTCACCGCCCTCACTCTCCTCCTTCTTCTTCTTCTTCTTGTATTTCTTCATCCTCTTTCTTAATCTTCTTCCACTCTTTCTTACTCTCTTACTTTCCTTCCTTATCCTTCTTCCAATTCCTCTGTTTTTTCTCCTTCATTTTCTCCCTTTGTTTCTTCGTTTCCTCCTCTTTCTTAAATCTCGTTTCTTCCTTCTTCCCCTCCTCCTCCTTCTCCTCCTCCCCTTCGTTTTTTCTTCTTCTTTCCTCCTTCCTCTATTCCTCTTCTTACTTCTTCTCCTCCTCTTTCTTTTATTTATTTCTCCTTCTCCTTCTCATCTTCGCCTAAAACTCAATTTCAACACATCTCAGAGACTCGACACACACACACACACACACACCAGTTTCAACCCCCTTTCCCCCCTACCCTCAGACCTTTCCTTTGCCCCGAATCGTGTTGCAGCATTTTTCTTCGTCTCATCCCTCTCCACCACCGCCGCCGCCGCCACCCACAGCACCACCACCACCGCCACCAACACCAACAAACACATCTTTTATTTACGAGGTAGCAGTAGGTCTCTCTCTCTCTCTCTCTCTCTCTCTCTCTCTCTCTCTCTCTCTCGTCACGTATATCTCATCATAACAAATTTTCGTCCGTATTCTAAGCATGCAGTGTTGCCAAATCAAAGAGAGTTGTAAAGGACAAAGGTGGGGAGGGAAGGGAGGAGAAGGAGAAGGAAGGGGAGTGATGGGAAGGAAAGGAAAGGGGAGTGATGGGAAGGGAAGGGAAGGGGAGAGAAAGGGAGGAAAGGGGAGGGATGGGAAGGAAAGGAAAGGAAGAGAAGGAGAGGGAGGGATGGGAGGGAAAAGTAGGGAAGGGGAGAGAAAGGGAAGGAAAGGGGAGAGGGAAGGGAATGACAGTGGGGTGCCGGAATGAGGTAGAAGGGACGGAGGGAGGGAGGAGGGAAAGGAGAGAGAGGGCTGCCTACCTACCTATAGAACACACACATATATTCAGGACCCAGCTGGCCTTAGTGAAACGGGGTCAACAGAAAACAGCCTCGTGGAGGAGTTCTGAAGGTAATTCTTCGTACCGCGCCGGATAAGAAAGAAAGAAAGAAAGATAGAAAGGAAAAAGGAAAGAAATGAAGAAAGAGAAACCTAACATAGAACTGAGAAAAGCCCGAATGAATAAATAAATAAAGAATGAAAGAAAATAAAACCTAATTAATGAATGAATGAAAGAAAGAAAATAAATGGATGAAATTAAATGAAAACGGCTCGCGGGTAAAATTTAGAGAGAGAGAGAGAGAGAGAGAGAGAGAGAGAGAGAGAGAGAGAGAGAGAAAGAAAGTCCAACATTACAAAAACAAAATAAAAAAAGCAGAACGAAAAGTAATGCAACTTTATAAGATGATGACAAACCGTGGGAGACTGGCTAATCACTCAACACGCTTCGTTATCTCATTCTACACTAATTCTCTCTCTCTCTCTCTCTCTCTCTCTCTCTCTCTCTCTCTCTCTCTCTCTCTCGTCATCTTATTGAGAGGAGCGCGGGAGGGATAGAGGGAAGGATTCAGTTCAGGAATGTGTGAGTAGGGAAGAGAGAGAGAAAGAAAGAATTGGAATGAGGGAGACAGGGTTCAGGGTAAACTCATACATTCGTAACCGCCACCGTGACAAAAAATACCCTTGTAAGATATCCCAGACGGGCTTCCCCATATCCCGACCTCCTCTTACCGAGCAAATATTAATAAAACAAAACTGGGAGGAAGCAGAGGGGGAGGGGAATGAGGGAGGGAGAGAAAAGGAATGAGGGAAAGAAAAGGAATGAGGGAGGAAATAAATGTGAGAGAGAGAGAGAGAGAGAGAGAGAGAGAGAGAGAGAGAGAGAGGCATGCATGGTCTGAGGCGAAGGTATATTTTGGTGACAAGAGTTGTATAGTGACAGGGAAAACAACTATAATGAAAAAAATAACAAACAAGACAATCAGAAAACCAGAAATAAAGCATTGAGAGTCTTAGTAAAGGGAATCCCATCGGTAAATCTGATCTCCGGGGATTCTAATATCAAGTCGACGATCTGCGTGCGTGGACTGTGGCGAAGATAAGTTTTGCTTCAATTCCTTGCTGATGGACGTGAGAGAGGGCGGCGGTTCGCATGATTCACGCCTCAATCGCTACTCCATTCATGACTCACACGCGCTCTATTCTTCAAGCCACTTTTTTTCCACTCATAGCCTCTCATTTTCTAGTCCATTCCCTCACTCACTCGCTCATTCACTCGCTCATCCACCAAATTTTCTTGTTAGTGTTTTATTAGAAGTCTCGGTGTTACGAATTCCCTCCCCTTACATTCATTCCCTCACTCACTCGTTCGCTCACTCATGCACTCACTCGCTCGCTCATGCACTCACTCGCTCGCTCATCCACCAAATCTTCTTGTTAGTGTTTTATTAGAAATCTCGGTGTTACGAATTCCCTCCCCTTACATTCATTCCCTCACTCACTCGCTCGCTCACTCATGCACTCACTCACTCGCTCCTTCATCCACCAAATCTATATGTTAGTTTATTTAGTTTTAAAGTCTAGGGGTTAAAAACTCAACTGATTCCTCACTGACTCATTCACTCACTCACTCACTCACGCGTGGTTGGGCACTTCAAAATGTGTTACAATATATGAGGAGAAAAGAAAGGCGGAGGAGGAGGCAAAGGAGAAAGAAGTGGATGAGAAAGAGAAGAGAACAAGGTTTAAATGGAAAGGGAGGAGAAACAAAAGAAGGAGAAAGAATAGCAGAATTGGATGAGAAAGAGGAGGAGGCTAAGCTGGAAAGGGAGGAAGAAAAGGAGAAAAAAGAGAAGTTGAGAAAAGGATGGAGGAGAAGACGAGAAAGCAGAGGAATTGATAACGAAAAGGAGGAGAAAGAAGAAGAGGAGAAAGGGAAGAAAGAACAGGAGAATAGAGAAGAAGGCTAAGATGAAGAGAGAGTAGCTGGAGAAAGGGAAGAAAGAGAGAGAAAAGAAGGAGTTGGAAGAGAAAGAAGAGGAGGAGGAAGAGGAGAAGGAGGTGGAGAAGGAAAGCACACACAAAATTAACCGAAGGAAAGTCAACACCCAGATCATCATTCCAGGTATTTGTAAACGGACGCGTCATCGTAAGAGAGAGCGAGCGAGAGCAGAGTCAGAAAAGAAATATGCAGAACGTAAATAATAAAAAGATGGAAAAAAACAAATGAGAAGCGGCGACTGGCGATGGCGTCCCTATCGTCGAATCTAACCACAGGATAAAAAAAGAGAAAAATATATTCGTAATCATTTATAGCGGCGAAGCAAAGAGATACTAGGCAGATAATAGGGACTCCCGCGCCGCCATTACTACCACTAATAATAATAATAATAATAATAATAATAATAATAATAATAGTAATGATGATGATGATGATAGCGGGACGAGATTCTGCGTCGATTGTGCAAATTTAACAAACGTGATGGAGCGTGAGGAGGAGGAGGAGGAGGAGGAGGAGGAGGAGGTGGTGGTGGTGATGGTGACCGCAGAGAGAGGAAGAGGAAGAAGGACGAGCAGGAGGAAGAAGAAGAAGAAGAAGAAGAAGAAGAAGAGCAAAAAGAACAAAGAACAAGAACAACAAGAAGAAAAGTAAAGGTGAAGATGGTGAACGAGAGAATAAGACGAGACAGACGGAGGAGGAAAAGGAAAAGAAGAAGAAGAAGAAAAAGAAGAGGAAGAAGATAAAATGTCCGTCTGTCTGTCTTGAAAAATATGTGTTCCTGCAACTGGCCACCCACGTCGGACTACTGATCAACACACACACACACACACACACACACACACACACACACACACACACAGCCTATGAGGGAGGGGGGAAAGGGAGAGGAGGGGGGGTGGAGGGGAAGAAGAGGGGGGGGTACGAGTCGAGGCGCCATCGGTATCACATTTCCCCTCATCCTCGTCGCCAGCGTTGCCTGAACCATACTTCCTTTTTCTTTTCTTTTTGTTTCTTGTATTTCCTTCCTGGTGATGCTGTTCTGCGGCGGCCCAATGCGGCGCCTCGCTCACCACCGCCGATTAGATAGCCCGCTTGTCGACGGCTGGGCTCCCCCTCTCCCCCACCCACACACCCACACATACACAGACAGAGACCCGGCGTGAACTTCAATAAACAGGAAGCAAAAACGATAAAAAAGGCCTTTGTATTCTTTCTGCCCCGCCTTAGCACAAGATGGATGCCTTGTGTCTGTGTCTTCCCAACGGTATATAAAAGAATGAGTACCTTCACATTCTTCATCTCACTGCCACTAAAGGGAGAGAAGGATTCGAAAGGGAGCCTGTTGCTATTCTTTCTGCCCCGCCTTAGCACAAGATGGATGCCTTGTGCCTGTGTCATCCCAACGGTATATAAAAGAATGAGTACCTTAACAGTCTTCATCTCACTGCCACTAAAGGGAGAGAAGGATTCGAAAGGGAGCCTGTTGCTATTCTTTCTGCTCCGCCTTAGCACAAAATGGATGCCTTGTCTCTTGTTTTCCCAACGGTATATAAAAGAATGAAGAATGAGTAAATAAACATTCTACACCTCCCTGCCATTGAAGGAAGAGATGGATTTATAAAGGAATATGTCTTCTTTCCACCTCTCGTTAATATACCAGAAGGATGAAGCATTGTTTGTGTCTTTCAAATGGCAAATAAATAAATAACTCTCTCCACCTCGCTGCCGCTGAAGAGAGATGGAGAAGGATGCGTGTCTTTCAAACAGCAAAAAAAATCAATCACTAACTTGTGCTTCCATCTCCCTGCTTTAACTATAAGGAGGACGCCTATAGTGACTCCAAACGACGAAAAAAAAAATAACCATGTTTACTTTCTAAGCAGCACTATAAAAATGCATCATAAAGGAAGAGCATTCATGTACTCTGCACCTTGTTGGCAGTGAAATAGTTTTTGTGTCTCTAAAACAAGGAGCCTGGCGGTACAGAAAGAATACAATAGATACCTTCTGCGTCTTACTAGCATTGAAAAAAAAAAGATGTTATGTTCTCCAAGATTTCGTGAGTTTGTTGGCGCAGCGGTAGAGAGGTCATACCCGTTCATCTAGTATCCGATGGTTCGAGCCCAACACGAGGCGTCCCCTGGTGTGTGTGGGGGGGGGGGGGAGTGTTCATGCGTCTCCGTAGCGCTGTATAAGCTCATTTAAAAAAATTCCAAGTGGTGTCCTGATTGTGCAACTCACGCCACATAAATTATTAATATATTTTCCTGTTCGCTGTTTATCCTCGGTGACTCATAACTCCTATAAGTGTTGCCAGGTGCGTTGTAAATCAAAAACAACTGTAACAAAAGCAAAGAAAAATTCGAGTAAAAACCAGAATGCCACCCTCATCGCCATCATTATCATCAGCATCAGCAGCACCAGCAATATCATCATCAACAACATGAGAGAAGGTGAATGCAAATCGACACGAATCACGGCATGAATCGTTCAAAATATTGTTCCTTCGGGCGTGTCATTTTTATTAACAACAACAGCATGAACAGCAATACCGTTAACAATAAAACCCATTATTATATTTTCACTACTAATCAAATTTATAATCATAAGAATAACTATAGAATTACAATAACGATTACTGTTGTCTTTTTCTTTAATATGTGCCCGTGAACTGCATGGTCGCCTCTACTCGAGACCCGTTGGCCGGTGGCAGCGGGGGAGGCTCAGCAGGTTGGTATTTCAGAATGGTCCGAGTTGGACCTACCCCCTGATAATTACTGTGCAAAATTCATCGACCCCTTCACAACAAAAAAAGATGTATTTGCCTGAAGAGAACGCACAGAGCTTTTGATCCGCCCCCACTCCCTCGGCCGGGCAACATATTTCCCCTCTCTCTACGTATATGTGGCGCCCACTCTTGAATACGTCAGGTTACGTTAGGTTAGCTTGGGTTAAGTATAGTTAGGTTAGGAATAAGCGGGCGGGCAGATGGCCAGCCTCCGGGCAGCGAGTCGGGCCTAACGGAGCCATCCCCGACGTGCCCGTGTCCGTGACGTTTAATGGAGGCACAAAAAGCGGAGTGTCGACACCTGTTACCTTGAAAGCAAAGCAAAGGCCGCCGCGCAGACCAAGTTTGGCGACGCAAAAAGTTGTTAATGTCGCCGCGGCATTGTGTGCGGCTGATGACCGAGCGAGCCGCCGCCAGACCCATGTGCGTGGCAGGCCGACGCGCCGCGCTGGGACGGCGGGCGCGGCGGCACGTGTTGCGAAGAGGAACACGAGATCCTGACAAAGTGGTTTCTCGTGGCATGGTGTGATGGTGTTCTGCGGCAACACAACCAGCAGAAACAACAAGAATAGCAGTACAGTAGTGGTGGTAGCAGTTTAGTTAGTGGTGGGGGTTATTATTACTGTTATTCTGGCATGGTGTTCCTGCAATTGTCTTTTATCTTAGTAGCCTATTTCATCTCCATGGTACTTTTCCTTATGAGCAAAGGCGAGGATAATGACACAAACAACACTCTGGAAACTGCTGAACCTTATTAGGCGTCTCAGGCATGTGTTGGTGCATGTGTGTCTGTACTCAACGCGGGGCAGGACACAACAGCATCCACCCTTAAGGGGCTGCATTATAGCTGGCCTCATTAAAGCACCTCACAGCACATAGCACAGAGGGGAATCAGCAAGTCTTAACCGGCTTGCAAATCCGCCCACCCGACCTGGTCATGGTGACAGGCTACACAGGGGACATTATGTGTGTGTGTGTGTGTGTGTGTGTGTGTGTGTGTGTGTGTGTTTTAGTTCTGTACTTAGGCCTACATTCCGTTGTTTATGTTTCATTATTTTATCAGCTTATTTACATAGTTTCCGATGCTTGAATAGTACGTGACAGCACACATTAAAAAAGATCAGTTAAGTAGTAGTAGCCTTGTAGTAGTAGTAATAGTAGTAGTAGTAGTAGTAGTAGTAGTAGTAGTAGAAGAATTATTATCTTCGGAATTGCGTGGTAAAGCGAAGAATTTTGTTTACTATCTGCTGCTGGACGGATCACGGTCTTCGCCGAGGAACAGTCTCCAGCAAAGGCCTTTCAAGAGCTACCGACTTCACGTTCATCGCCGCAGACTCACTTCATCCATAACAGTAAGTGAACGAACATCGACGAATCACCGATAATAACAAAAAGCAGGCGAAAGAAGAAAAACACGAAAAATTATAAAAAAATGGAACTTGTGATGGCTGAAGATGATGGAGAACGACTACAGATACACACACACTAAACAGCTGATCTAAACCAACATTACGCTGCAGTGGGCAACCTCCGTGGAGGAATGCGGGGCTGGGGGGAAGGGGGGAGTAGGGGAAGGACGTGGGGGGCAGGTGGCGGCGGGGCATGGGCAGGGGGCAGGGGGCAGCTAGGGCATCTCACCTGTATTCATCATCCTGGGCTAGCTCGGGTCAGGTGTCCAGCAAGGGGGGCGCCTCTCCACTCACGAGGTCACCATGGCGAGTCAATAAACACAGATGAGGTCACAGTGTCCCGGGGGTCACGACACACAGTTTAGCACGAGTAGAGTTAGAGGGTGAGGAGAGCGCGGGGCCTCCAGTCACACTACACGCGGAAAGTCGCAAGTGTGAGGCGGCGCAACGGGTGTGTTAGCGTCACGACAGCCAGGAAGTGACTGCCTGGTGCACCTGTGGCCCCATCACCTGCCCGGCGCCAACGTCACGTCAGGTTATCGTACCGCACGTCACCTCGGCCGCCGGGATGACAGTCTGGCAAGCGTGTCAACTGTACTGAGGGGCCATATACTTCAACATTTCGACCCCCAAGTATAGGCCACATATTTGACAAGGCTTTCGTAGGAGTTTGAGGCATTTCCAGGGATAGTTTCAACAAGGCTTTCGTAGGAGTTTTGGGCATTTGCAGAGGTAGTTTTTTGTTTTATGCCATGAATATACATACACACTCATTAGAACGCGACTGATCTCCTTTTTGGCCTTCGGAAATAGTTGATTTACTAAGTGGGAGCGTTTGAAAATACCGACTCTCTCTCCTCTCTCTCTCTCTCTCTCTCTCTCTCTCTCTCTCTCTCTCTCTCTCTCTCTCTCTCTCTCTCTCTCTCTCTCTCTCCCCCCGCCAAGCAGTGCGCCACCCACGGCAATGGTAACGCACAGGACACGCCCCTCCGTAAATTTTAGCGGCACTGTGTAGAGACCCGATTGAGTTCTCTAGACTAGAGGGTCATCTAAGGGGTCTCTACTGTATGCTGTTCCCGGGCCGGTTACAGTTTTCTGGGAGCTCTACACGAGATTATGTTTGAGGTTCCCATAATATATCCCATCCTGATATTAGGTGATTACATTATTATGAAATATCAAATACCAATAAATTCATCTTAGCCTAGTGTCAGTACCGTAGTATACTTAACTTATGAACCTGTCTAGGGAATGCGTATCCATCACTTGGCGGAGACACTTAAAACATATACAACATTTAAACGTATTCAGACACACATTGTAATCAAATATATTAATATATGTGGGAAAAAGTAGAAACCACTGACCACATCCCTGAATTTCACACTGGCCCTGCGTCCCACAAGCTCAAGGGCTAATGTGACGAAAATGAGCACCGAGGCCACGTGCAGCTGTACCGTATGCCCCCATCTCTAGTATTCTCTACCTTCACCACCTGCTGCCAAACTCTACGGCCACCTCACACCCGGGAACGACCGCATATTATAAACCACTCCCGTCTGGCATCCTTGTAGCGAGCGCCCCATTGTAGTATTGCGTCCTGTTATAAATCTCTCCCTCCCGTCCTAATCTATGTACTTGTCTGATGAAAACTCCTTTGTATCAATTTATCTAACGTCCGCGAGTCCGGATTTCAATTCCTGGGGAGGCGCCATGAATATGTATGCCCGGAGGATGAATGTTATGGACGGAGTGTGAGCGTCCGAGCCATAAATATCGAGGTGAATGTTTGTGAATGTTTATGGATGTCTATGAGGCGTGTTAGTGGGCGAGCACGAATGGTGAACTTTTGGCAATGTGTATTATTTTGGGATGTTTAATAGTGGAAAGGTGGGAGAGAGAGAGAGAGAGAGAGAGAGAGACTCCTTCACTACCCCCCCCCCCTCTCTATATTATACCCGTTTGCTTACTTTTCTAACACCGAGAGAGAGAGAGAGAGAGAGAGAGAGAGAGAGAGAGAGAGAGAGAGAGAGAGAGAGAGAGAGAGAGACGCCTTGTAACCTTGCCTTAAGTTAGCCCATCAAGACTTATAGCAGGTTACTCAGCCAGCAGCATTCCTTTCACTGCCAAGATTAATCACATCCTCTAACAGCCTCTAAGTTGTATACCTCCCAAGCATGTGGACACCTGCCTTGTTCTGAGCTATTCTCTCTGACATGGCAAGGGTCAAATGTACTCTGTTCCTCTGAGGGCACGGTGCTCAGTTCACAGCAGATTCTTGTAACCCGAGCAGCACTGTATGGTCTTATGCTCGGAGGAATTCCGTAATAACCTTTTCATCCCTCTGTGATTATTTATACATTACTCCACATTATTGAAACAACCCTTGGAACATATCATTGCCAATGTTTTAACAAATACTTTCTTCCTGGCATTGCTTTGGTTATTGAAAAGCCCCAATGTGCTTTGCTACAAGAAGACCTTTATTCACATCCTTAACCTACAGTGGACTAAAGAATATGACACAAACTGTTCAACTGCACATCTTGAGACGACGAAGTTTTTATCAACAAAAATAAACTTGAACTGTACATTCACAGGAGGTCCAGCTAATACCTCCTCTCAAGTCCCTCAACAACTCTACTATACAATTTCATACAAACTGATGATTGATTTTTGTTAACAATACTAGATTTGTATTTCTTGGCCGTGAGAGAGCTGAGGCAGTCCTCCAAGCGAGGTAAGTGAAGAGGAGTGTTGCTGCCAGGTGTGGGGGGACTGCTGCTGCTGTGAGACACACACATTTCCCTGCCAGCCTTGAGACTAACACAAAGCTTCTGCCCAATTAATACACCATTTCCTGACCTGGAAGTGGAGCTCTTACATTTAACACACAATTTGTGCTTCAATACACCATCTTCAGGATGCAGTTACCGAGACTGGGCTCCGCACTGCCCTTGAGAGAACACAAGTGCAAGCGGCCATGGCAGCGCTGTCCTCCCGGCCCCACTCCTTCACCTCCGTGACCACCGACACCCTCCGAGAAGACACTTTACAGCAGGATGAAAAGCCTCAGGATATAAGGGCACCTTATTTTCTACATGATAATACTACTTACATTAACTACTAGACAGCCTTTCAAGAATATTATGAACCTAAGTAAGAAGGAGGGTGGGAGTTTGTACATGCTTTGCGCCCATGATTACTTTTGCATATGGTATGAAGTGCTATCACAAGAGATGGATGATGCCATGCCTCTGAGAACCAGTCAAGCTGAAGGCATGTTCAACTCTTTGGTAACATCAGTTGCTGGTGGCACTCAGCAGTCCTTGCCACACACCTGTATCCTTGGAGGCTGAAGGAGAAACACACCAAACACTTTGTGAATAACTAAGATCCTTTGATTCTCACTTCCTTACTGCAGAAGCTCCTGGCAAAGGCCATCATCATCATATAGAAATCTACATCACATAATATCTAAATATCTTAGGTATATCTCATCACATAATTCCCTGGAAGTTAAGATCACATGGAAATAGGTACATATCACTCAATGGAATTACTATCTTTTCTCTTTGCACTCTGGCACACTGTTTATGGCTACTTTGTCTTACTCATATCGGTCATTACAGACTCCTCGGCAAACTTACAACCTTTAAGATGCACTTTTACTTCACTCTGAAGGTCCTTACTAGTGTAGGTTACAGTTATTGGTCTTCTATTGATACAAGTAGTTTAACAGTTACCAACATAACTCATTTCCATTTTACCCTCAAATAATTGTCTTAAGATTATCATACACCTCAGCAGCACTTGTGCAACTTCAAATACTGCAATCACTAAATAAAGCATAAATGTTATTGATGTAATGACAACTCTGTTTTGTCATAAATAAGTTTTGTAGCAACATATTGCCTTCTTCAAAAAAATAACTGGAAATTCTCTAAGTGTGTAACATTGTTATTGTTAAGCATCACCTGGGTCACTTATTCGTCATGAAGTCCTACCACCTAAGCTTCTCTTTGACACTCCCCATGATATATACCTAACTGTCTTGATCTGCACCTGGCCCTTGCTTCCTCAAAGAACTAAGTCTTACAGCCATTATCAGCGAGGAATTGATACATATTTACATATATATATATGTATGTATACGTATATATTAGAAATTCACGTCATCACACATTATCATCTATATAACATAGCTTTTAGCCAAGCACCGCAAGTCACAATGACTTTCCCGGCTCCCACATGGAGCAACAACAGCCCATATCAACACAGTCCTATACCATATAACCTTAAGTCTTGCATTCTAAAATACAAAGCTTCTACTGCTGCCTGCACAGGGTGAGATGCGTGTGGTCAGGTGTCCTGCGAGGAGCAGTATGTGTGCAGGACCTGTGGTCAGGCCTCGCCCTCCCTGGGAGCAGACACTTTCTGGACCATGCAGGACCGAGCCACAGATTCAAACAACCTGAAACATCAAAGCCTCACATTGTTACACACACACACACACACACAAGATTCAATCATCAGCTACTCATCATATAAAGGTGACAGAGGAGTAAACGTGAGAATAAAGGCAACCCATCCACACCTGCCTCATGCCTCCATCTCCCTCCCTCCACTTCTTTCCTCCTCCTTCCGTCTCTTCGCCTCTCTTCCCTCCTATCCTCTACTGCCTTGTGTGTGTGGAGCACCTCCCTTGCAAGTAACTCCCATTCACTGCACTAAGGAACAAATACATATAATTGAACAATTTAACTTTTGTACATAATCTCTAAGACTGAACTTATCTAACTACAGAGTAGGCAGACTACTATATACAAAGGCACTACGTTTATCCAATAAAACACGCTCACTGAATTATCACATTTTCACTTTAGCATCCCCTTGATTTCACTCATTAAGCAGGTCCCCTCAATATGTCAAAGCATTACAAGAAAATATAACGTTTAATGTCAAAGGATGTCCACAAGAATGCATGCACAGACACACACACACACTTCCCACTAATACACCCCAAATACAAAAATGCAAACCTTACATAAAAAAAAAACCTACTATACAAATACTCACTTTTCAATCTCTGGAGCACACTTCACAAACTCGTGGCTCCAGAACTTGAACGATGGATTCTTGATGAGCTCAATGAAAGTGATGAGCAGTCCCCAGGGGTGAGGACGGTTCACTATCAGCCGCTCCAGCAAGACTCGCGTGATCTGCTCCTGGATGGCCTCAGTGTTGGCCTCGGCGAAGAGGTGAAGGAGTGTGCAACTGAAGTAGTGGGTGTGACTGTTGGGGTAGCGCAGCTGATTGGCGATTGCGTTAAGGAACAGGTAGCGGCCTGCAGTGAAGGGAAAAAAAACGTCAGGAACCAATGAAGTCAAGTGAACCAAAAGTCAAACAAGCTCAAGAACTATTATTACCCATATGAGACTTAGAGATGTTACACTCTTAATAGGAAATTAAAATTACCCTTTTGGGGGGAAATATAAAAATGCACAATCAAGTTGGTACTTAATCTCCAGGCTCGCTCATTTAATGTCTATGGATACCTTTATTCTCAACTTATGCAGGGCCTTAAGAGTAAATCTGGAATGCATATTTTCAATATTCACTTACATTAGTGGGACCAGATAGAGGACACCTAGAAGAGGACTTAAAATGATCATGGTGAGTGTGTCAATATAGGTCAAATGACAATCATCAATTCCTATTCTTCCCATATTACAGGGCATATCTCACAAAAATAAGGTACACAGAGGCATTCCTACAAACTGTGTGATTGCACTAGCATGCATTAATCACCTTCTGTATCCAAGTCCACTCCAAGGTTCTGAAAGATGTCCATGTGGGCAGAGTGTGCAATGGTGGACATAGAAGGAGTGAGGCCCTTGCTGTGGATCTGAGCGATGGCTTGCATGCCAACGTACAACACCAAGGAGTTCATCACCGACATGTTGTAGCGCATCCCAGGCTCGCTGGAGACCTGCTATAAGAGGAAAAAATTATGATGAAGCAAGCATTTATATGACAGCAATAAAGTTTTGAAATTTTTTTCTAAACCTTCACTTTTTAATTGTCTGGATGTTACCTAACTTGCAGGCCCCAGATGAATTGTAACATACCTGCAAGTATGTTCTCATGTCAGAGAGAAATGTGACTGGTGTCCTGTTCTTCAAGTAGGAATCCAAGTTCTTCTTAAAGTCCGGGGGCTGGATGAGATTAGCCACGGTGGTGTGGATTTTGGGTGATACTGTAATCTCTGGTAACATGTCAACTTTGAGGTTTGGTGTGAAGGGATCTGGAAGGCGCATGTTTCGAGGGAAGGCAGAGAGGATGAGGTTCCGCATCTGAATGCAGTTTGGAGGGATGACATCACAGAAACCGTAGTGGTACTCACACAAGAACTCTGGGAAGTCGTGCAACAGCACCAACAGCACACGCAAAGTTCCCTGAAATAGGAAAATGCTTATCAATGCTATCAAAGACTATGCACTAAAATTTCTTTACAATTTCTGAACTGAAATACTTTTCAAAATGCTCTGAATAGCCAAACATACAAATGGTTTATGCCTGTAATACATTGAATCTTACCTTGTATAACATGGTGAGGGGTTTTGCCAGCTCTGCATTCCTTAGGAAAGGAGCCAAAAACTTGAACAGATCTGCTAACAGCATTGAGTACATTGACCATCCCTTTTGTTGTGGAGTGATGGCCAACATGCGACCTATAAACACCCTATGGCTGACAATTTCCAGCCAAGCGTAGGCAAACCCAGGACACTTGCTGGGCCGCAGCAGGTGCAGGGTCTGGGTGAAAGCCATCAGCACCTGCCAGGAGCACACATCATGCCTCTGGACATTAGTAACTCTTGATTAATGACAATATGACATTCCAATGCACATGAAAACTAATCATACATACCAGAATAAAAATAAAAATATCAGTAATTGAAATTACCCAACATATGGGGAAACGATGTGTAAAGATGATAATTCAAAGGAATAGCAGTTCATTGACAACCAAGTGTGATATGCACTTGAAATATTAATTAATTGTTTAGCATCAATTTTCTTTATAGGATAATTATCTCCTAAATCAAATTACTATTACCATCCTTAGAAATCTGATTTCCCATATAGGCAGTTTCAATCCTTGAAAAGAGAACAAACTCATGAGAAAGAACTTTTAAAAAGAAAAAGAAAACAAAAGTAAACTTCCTTGGATAGAGATTGACAAGGGTAATAGGTCACATTAAAGAAACTATTCAAAACATCTAAATTAGCTCAACCAAGTATTCCTGCTGTCAGCAACTCTAGAGTGAGTGGTCTGGAGAGCTGCACCATTTTTCGCTGCGTGTTGAGGTGGTGTTCTGTGCAGTGGCCTATTCATCATTCTTTGGCTATCCAAATCAGTCAAACTGAACACCTGCAGCTTCCATAAAACTCCAACCATATTTGCACAATTGTGTACGCTGTATGGTTGCTAAATGCGAAGCTGGTTTCATATTAATAGTGTTAGTAGTGGCACTGAGTTTCAGCAGTATCAAATGGGCACAATTTAACCATAAGAAAAAATTCATTAAAAATTACAGCAGCCTCGTATCATGTGACAATCTATTATGTTACACATACTGGTAGTTCAGAAGGAGTCATGTTTTTATGCTGTTATACTTTTATCAAAAAGATTGTTAGTTTCTTTTCCTCAACAAAACTATATTATGAAAATTGAAATTTGAACTGTGACATACTACATTTCACATGTATATGTAAATATGATGAGTATTTTATGGAAACAGCGGGGGTTCAGTTTCTCCGATTTAAATATACAAAGAATGATACTCCAGCGAATTGTTGACAGCAGGAAATGTTTCACACTTACTCCAGTAACCTGTAAGGTAAAAAGCACTATATACAACACTTATCCAGAGTTTACCAGTGAAAAGGAAAAGATTGAAAATAATAGATAACTATTACATTAAGAATTTGGACATTATAGGGTGAGCTAAAGTAAAAGTCTTGTGCAGCAAGGCTGCAGGAGGGGTGGATGCATGCACTCAGCAAGTTCAGAGAAGCATAAATATATTGATAAAAGATAGAAAGGAAAGTAACACTGCAGTGGATTTATGAGGTAGAAGAGTCAGAAGGGGAGCTGATGAGGAAAAAAGACTTTGATTCTACTGTCCAAAATAACTTTGTGGGTAGAACCTAACCCCCACACATTGGATGCATAATCCACACAAGGAAGGACAAGGCTTTGGTAAAGTTAGCTTCTGGGAGGGGGAAAAGAATTGGTGGAGATGATGCAAATCACCTATTCTCAAGGAAACTGATTTGGCAATAAATGAGATATGAATGCTTAATGCAGAATGGGACATCTTGTGTGTTATCAAATAGGGAACAGATGTCTCAAAGGTTGTAAAAGTTATCACATGAAGAAATTGAGTTTTCATGCCAATGAAGGATATTATATCCCTTCTGCCTCATAGATATGCAATAGCAATGTTGGAGGTTAAGCATTCTGTAGCATCCAGTCTTGAGTTGAGGAATTCCTGCCAAAATGGTCTTTTGTTGAATGATGTAGAGTAATGCAAAATAGTCATTGGCTTAAGAATAGAAAGAACAGTTTGGAAAGATCATTAATAAACAAGAGTGTGGGTGATGGAACAGGGCTTTGTCAAACAACACTGTGTATGAGCTTAGACTGTCTACTACAGAAGAAAGATTGGCCTGAAAGGAAACTGGAGGTGAGAGAACAGAAAGAGGGAAAGAATCCGTGGGATTCCTTTTCTCTCAAGTCAACAATATTTTCCAAGTTCTCTAACTTCCACACTTTGCATGCTCATACATCCACAAATAAAATTTTAAGAAAATTAATTAAAACTTCAAGCGAACAAAAGAAAATTAAGAGCCCAAATTATTGTAGGTACAACACTGACAAAATTACTACTACTTTTCTTCGTATCTTGTGGTTTCCTGTCCGTGAGTCCTGTATGTGAGCTGTGTGGTTTTATCAAAAGAACTTGCAAACAGGTAACATTTACCATTTTTATAAAAATAAAAAACTTATTTTATGCATGCTGCATAAACCATGCATAATGTAAACGTTAAACCAATATAGAACTGTAACACCCAATGATTCTAGTCGGTAACGTTGCTCCTTAAAATCCAATGAAAGACTGAAGTTTGAACAGAAAACCACAACTGTTTCACATTCAACAGCTTAATTAATTTTTTTTAGGTAAAAAAAAAGCACAATAGCTGTTGAAAAGCCATGATGCAACCATTACGCATAGTACTTCTGAATTAACTTGACATGATATGGATAAACAAGAGTATAATGAAATTTTTTTAGAGTTAATGTTGACTTATTATGAATCAATGCTCAGTACTAAACTTGATGCCCCAATTCTAATTCCAAATTTTTTTAAATAAAACTTAGGCTAATTACATCAATGGCATGAGCTTACTTCACATACCGGAAGATTGATTGACTCAAGGATTGCCTCCGGGGCGTTCAGTTCAAGGAAGAGCATAATGAGAATGCGATGATATGGCAGCTGCTGAAAGTCTGTTGTGTTGGATTCTATGTCATGAATCATGATCCCACAGACAAGGCCCAACACCTGAAAAAACAAATGCAAATCATTTACGGAAGAATATAAAAATTATAGCTTTATACTGTGCTAGTTTTTGCAATCAAAAATACTTGTGGAAGCCACTGTTGCAAGCAGCTATGACGAAAGTTTTCCAAGAAGTGGTAATACACTTATTCTACAAAGGTGTCTAACAGAGCATCCTAAAGCAACAACTCAGATTACCAACCCAGAAGACACAGTAGGTTGTTTCCTTTACCTTGTTAAGTAAGTTTATCTTTGTCGTGGGGTTGGTGGCTTCTCCCGAGTGCTTGACTAATAAGGCAATGAGCCGCACAAATGCATCGAGGTTCTGGAAGCACTTGCTGCGTACATAGGTGGGCGAGGGGCCCTGCCCCTGCTCCAGGATGGAACGTACACAGAGGTCGCGACACATACTGATGCATATCCTAAAAAATCTGAAAGAAAACAGAGACTACAGTAAATTGCTTAGACCAATACATAGAAACTTTTCTTGACTTGCAAAAAAAATCTACAAGTCGTAACATCTTACAAATGGTCCTATCTCAACTAAAGGGAACATTCTTCCACTCCTTTACCTAGTAATGAGATCATCTGTCTTCAGAATTCCATGAAGATTCATCTGCTTGACAAAATGCTGGAAGGCTGATGCAGATCCTTGGCCAGCCGAGGGAGAGTGGTACATGGTGATCCACTCCCGCAGCAGCACCTCCGTCTTCTCCTGCAGTGCTGGTGGGTCCTGGAAGTCTCTGGCTTGTGTCACTCCAGAGTGGAAGTGAAGACTTGGCCCGGCAGAGATAGGGTTGTTCAGGCTGCTCAGACTGTTGCTCCCAGCTATGCGCTCTCCACTCAGCAAGTCGTGCTTCATGCGTAGAGCTTCAATGAGGGCAATGAGGCCTTCAGGACCCTGCCTGGAGTGACACAGGCGTACCAAAGCCTCGAGTGTTAGTTGTAAATCTGTCTCACTTAGGACACTGCTACTAGGGTCATCTATAAGATACATCTGCAAAGAAAGGAATAACCAATTATTTATCTAAAATATTTTTGTGCTTGTGCATATCAACATGTTCATGCTCTCCACCCAAAACTCCAACAACCTGCACCCTGCCCCTCCCATGCTCATATGCAGACACACACACACGTACACACACACTCAAAACACACACGCACCTGAACTAGCTGCATCACAAAGATGGAAGGAAGGAAGAAGGAGTGGACGCGGGGATCGTCCAGGGTGCGAGCAAGGTGTTCATCCAGCATCTGCAGGTTGAGCAGGTTGGAGCGGATGAGCCAGTCCACCACGTCCAGGTTGTACTTCACGTCATCCCGAGCCTCTGTCCAGCACCTGGGAGAAACAAGTGGATTCTAAGTCTTACAGTTACTCGGGGGGTTGTGTGAAGTTCCTATAGAAAATGTAATGCATATTACATAATAAATATTACATGTTAACATGTAATCTTCTCCACTGAGCTCCAGCTTGAACTGGAAAAAGGTTTTGAAAGGATATAACAGATGACTGTCACTGGGACAGACACACAAGTTTCACATTCTCTTTACTCTTCATGCTACAATAGCCTCATTTAATCATCTTTGTTCTTGTGCTATCAAGTTCAGAAAAATTACCTAAGCCTCTCAACTCACCCACACCCTCTGTATTTCAGCCTGGAATAGAGCATAAGATATTCTCTGATCCAACCCCCACTTACTTTGTAATATTCTTGGAGGTCCAGACCACACCGTAGCAGCGGTGGTCAGCCATGGCCTTGAGAACAATGAGGTGGCAGTCTCTGAAGCGCAGTGCCAGTTGGCTGAGTTCTGGTTCGCTGGGCAGCTCTCGCGCTCCCTCGATCAGATTGTCCACACACTGCAAAGATAAGTAAAAACCGATAAATCAAGATATTAATGTTACATGATTAACTATTTGAATAACGCTATGGATGAGTTGATTGTTATTATTGCATTAGTAAGATGGAAGAAATCAAACCTTCGAACAATTGAGGAAAAAAACAAAAGAAACTTAATCATGATGAACAAAGGAATGAGGGACTATGATAAAGTATAGAATTTTTTTTGATGTACAACACTAGAAGAGCAACAGGACACAAGCAGAAGTTAAAAAGCCTAGATATAAAAAAATCTTGAAAATCAGCTACCCTATTGAACTATCAACAAATATGAGAAACTTAAATCCAAAGGTGGTTCAAACAAAGAGAATTCATGTGTTTCAGGGTAACTGTATAAATATGGATATAGAGGCAGGTGAATGCAGACATGAACTGTAAACAACTAGGTAAATACAATACATACACAAACACATTGCAATTCAAGGACACTAACCTTTCTGAGCAGGACTTGGGCAGCGTGGACGTCCCTGTTGGTCCGTGTGAGGAGCAGCCCCTCCCGCAGCGCATGAAGCATGGGCAGCAGCGGAGAGCTTGGGGCCAGTGTGTTGAAGGTCTGGATGGTGTGCTCCAGCTCTGCACTGATCCTTTCAGTTAGAACAAGGAAAGCTGTTGCTTCCTCATTTCCAAAGGCCTGCTGCTGTGTGTGAGGCCCTTGTTGCTGTTGTTGTTGCTGCTGCTGTTGTTGTTGCTGCTGCTGCTGCTGTTGTTGTTGCTGCTGCTGTTGTTGCTGCTGCTGTTGTTGCTGTTGTTGTTGCTGCTGCTGCTGCTGCTGCTGTTGTTGCTGCTGCTGCTGCTGTTGTTGCTGCTGCTGTTGCTGCTGCTGTTGCTGCTGCTAGATGATGTACATGAAATTTAATTGCATCTTTTTACATGGGAAGACAGATGGCAACAATTTCAGATATCTTTTACATAATACAGAGTCACAGCATTAAAGAGGGAAAAAAATACTCAAGATCTTACCGCGCCAACAGGCACTGGCTTGGGAAGGAACATTGTGTCTTGATCGGTGATGGGGAGGAAGCCTGGGATGTTACGGGCAAATTCCTCGTACACTGCCATCTGTGGGGGAGTGATGCCGCCCACTTTCAGGCGGATCTGCTCAGGCATGCGTTCAGCCTGGTAGGTGAGGATCATTGGGTCACAGTAGCGCCGTCCCTCGGTGCGAGCCACTTTACGAGCCTCATACTCCTGCAAAGAAGAAATAATGTCTGTGAAACAAACATACTGTACAAAAGTTCAAAGCTGTGCATGTATGTGTGTGTGAGTGTCCAACATGAACCATGACCTCTATAAGAAAGGAACATTTATAACTGAGGAGCTTTATAAGAAAAATTGTCACATTATTAAATTGAAATGAAGTTGACTTCATTATATATAAACACACTATTACTTGTTACAATTTACAGCTCTACAGACTTGAAAAGCTTAACCCTTATACCTCGTGATAAAATGAGTGGGCGGTTTTAACCCTTTCACGCAACAAAAGTTTATTGTTTCTCTTTCCACTGCAACATCCGTCTGGGGCTCCCTAGGGGGCCTCACGGAACGGCATGCGGCGAAAATTTTTATCATGTTATCGATTTCACCCCATGAGTATTCTTTTTTCCTGCCATTATAATATATCGTTGGTTTTGGAAGAGATTATTCTGCCTCTGACTCTGAAAAAACAATTTAAAGGGACGACAGTCGCGTTCACAGGCTGCCTGCGGAGAGGCAACTAAACCACGGACAATTATCACTTCAAATCCAATGGCACAAGAGTTGACAATTAGTTTATTTTATAGGTCTAGCTTGGATCTTTGACGCAAAAGAGTTTGAGGCGATTCTGATACTTTATTTTTGGCAAATTTTTTAAAGTTTTTGACGCAATTTGAGTCAAAAGCTCAGATGTAGACGATTCCATTTTGATGTGAATCGCGTCATGGTGCATGAAAGGGCTAAGTTACGTACATAAGAAACGGGTAACTAATGTTAGTAGGTGTTCTCTTGCTTACCTTAGTGTTCAGTCAAATTATTGTAAAAAATACAGGGACAATTATATATCATTTGAAAGCTTAGAAGTTGCTCTTTACTGTGGTATAATGGTAAATGAACAAATGGAACTTATATATTCGTATAGATGGGAAACCTCCAGTATCATCTCACACTCGTCATCTGACATCATCCTCGTGTCACATTCCACTCTTATCTAGGTCAATAAGAAGACAAAAAACAATTCTCACGTATCGTCATGTATCAAATCATGTGTCTGAAATACTTATTTACTCATGGAAATACATATATATCTGCTATCTTGCCTAGAAATTGGAAAAAAAAAAAAAATACAGCACACACCACGACCGTGTACTCACCGCAGGAAAATCTGGAGCCCGACTATGACAATAACAAATCCTTGTAAAAGCTAGGATGCGATTGGCCAAGCATCCAGCATGTTGAAAACAAAGGGCCAATGATAGGGCTTGATGTATGACACATAGCCTCAAGAATAAACAAACTGTGTCATAAAATGAGCGCGATATTTGAAGAGCGCCACGATTGTGGCGTGACGGAGACTAACATAAAAGCCGTGATCATGCCTGACAGAGTATAAGGGTTAATAACATACTTGTGACAATCTCTTGTCCATCTCATTCACAGCTTTCTCAGCAGCATTTTTCTGGATGAAGGCACAAGCAATGCCCACATTCTCCTGAGCAATAGCTGCGGCAAGCTGCTCCATCTGTTCCACAGGCTGGGGTAGCTGCTGAGGATTGGTCTGAAGAATAAGGAAAAATACAAATATAATGTAATGAGACTATCATAACAAAACGAGCTTTATATGATGATTTTTACATGTTGCTGCCTGTCATATGTTTGAAGATACCTTTAACTTGATCTTACTACAACCCAAACAGTCTTCATATCTGTGTACTCAATAAGTTCATATATGCACCCTCAGTAATGAGACTCTACTCAACGAAGTGGGCTCCTTCAACAATTGCCCTCACACCTTCAGTTGAAAAAAATTATATGATCTCCAGCCAGAGCATAGCAGAAGGGTAGACCAGCAATCATAAGCTCCTTACCCGGGAGAATGCCTGCATCAGTCCTTGCTTGATGCTCTTGGTGATGTTGGTGGCCAGGTAGTCTCGGCAGGTGATCATGGCCATAGCTGCCGTCAGGTTGCGGACCATGTGGTGTGTGGCAGCCCGCATCCTGGACTCATCGGGGTCAAGGGCAAAGTCTTTCTTAATTATGTGCTCAGCAGTGGTGATGGCTATCTTGATGCTGCGCTCAATGACTGCTGCGACGATCTCCTGGACGGCCAACTCAACAGCGTGACGAACCAGCTGCTTCAGTTGTACATTGGTCGTCACACCACAAACCTGGAGCGGAAACTTCACACACTAAACTTACAACACTCTGAGATCCCTTCACAGTCCAAGTTATTTGAAAGACGTGTGCATTCAGACAGACAGACACTTCATTTCTTGACTCACCTGAGGTACAGAGACATTTATGTGAGGCTCCAAGCCCCTGAGGGAGGCAACGCTAATGTCTGAATATATAAAGCGTGCCTCTGAGGCAGGCGGCTGTTGAGGCTGGATGGGGGTCGGGGTGGTGGAGGGGTGGGAGGGTAGCACGGTGGGTGGGGTGGGCGTGGCACCGACAGGAGAGCTTTGGACAGGAACGGTGCTGGAGTCCACAACTACACCTGGAGGGGCCACTTGAGACCAACTTGTCTTTGCTATTTAAGAGGAATAAAATAAATAAATTAATCATATAATACATTCAAGACTTAAAATGACATGTTTCAAGAAATCTCATGTTATTGAAGCTGCTGAGGATATAAAACTTCCTTATCAAGCAAGGAATAACTATATAATCTTACGTATGAAAGAAGACAGTGAGAAGGCTTGCATAGGAGGGAAGAGCGGAGTGGATTCTGCTCTCTTGGACCCTCCTGGCTGTGAGAGCTGAGGCTTGAGCCGGGCGATGCGCTCCCGGTCATTCAGTACATTGGCGGGTTTCAGATCCTGAGAACAAGAACAAGATAAGTTTTTAGCCTTAAATTAACAAATTCAATAATTTGCATGTCTGGAGCTAGTAGCTGAATACATCACATAGGCACTATGTTAATTATTCAACATTATAACAGACAACACTAAAAACAATGACAACTTACATCAAGATTAATTTCAAGCTTGTTGCAGAGCACCTCAATCTCAAATTTGAGATGCAGTTTCATTTCCGGTTCTTTATGGAGTTCAGCCAAAACATTCATGATGGCCATGGTCCAGGGATTGGGGGCCTTGAACACACGACTTTTGGCACAAGACTCCATCACCTTGGCCACGAAGGGAATCACATACTGCATCTCCTGTTAGGGAAGATAGACATAAGCACAAGCTTGAAAAAAAGTGCATTAGAACATATTTTCAATTTAGCTCATGAATGAAGGAACTGAAGCGGGAAGAAATGCTGAAAACCTTGGGAATCTAAACAGGCAGATGTCCACTCTGAGAAGCTGATCCACAGAGAGAAGTAAGGAGAGGAGCACAGGGGCTGAGAATGGGGAATATTCCAGCTGTAGAGATATGACATGGAGATTGCTTGAGAAAACTGTCAG
Organism: Eriocheir sinensis; assembly: GCF_024679095.1. NCBI lineage: Eukaryota > Metazoa > Arthropoda > Malacostraca > Decapoda > Varunidae > Eriocheir > Eriocheir sinensis. The sequence goes on along the minus strand of NC_066510.1, from coordinate 31,245,369 downwards.
AGCTTAGTAAAAAAAAGAATCACTGAGCGATACATTCGAGGCATATCATACCACTGAGAACATAGCAATAGGCTTACCTGTAATCCTTTGTTATAGGATTCAATAAGCAGGGATTTCATGTCGATATCTGTGTGGAGTATTGGCTTGTTTTTGGCCAGGGTGAGCATTCCCAGCCAGTGTCCAAGATTCTTCAACAAAGACTTGTCAGAGAAATTAGCTGCAGACTTATCAGCCCTTAGAAGTACCTGTTTGGGGAAAATTGCCAACCCTTAGAACATGTCATAGCTTAAGCCTCTAAAAACATGTAATCATCAAGGATCAATCAAAGGCCATTTCTGTGAAACCTGATAAAGATTGCTAAGTTAAGTTTCCATCAGCGCCTCTCACCTTGATGTTTCTGAGTGTCTCCCGGCAAACCATTGAGTTGAAGGAGCTCATCTTGAGTTGGTCCAGAAACAGAGAATACAGGGTGTGGAAGTTGTTCTCGATGGAAGCTCTCTTCATGACCAGGTACTGAGCTACCCAGAGCCAGTAGTCGTCTCCCACCACTTCACGGAGCTCCTCACACTGTAGCAAGAAAGGGTCTTTACTTAAAGGCCTTGAATATTAAATCACTGGAAGCTAAAAAGTAGTTTATATGCATCAAAGGGAATGACGAAAGTGAATACGATGATGACTGTATGGTTTGCCCTCACACACTCACCTTCTGGGGCAAATTAACTTGAGCGAGGTTGTTGAAAATGAAAGCCACTTTGTCTTGAATATGCTCTGGAGGAGGAGTAATTTTCTCCTCTTTTTCAGTGGCTACTAGAAGTGTCTCTATGTTGGTTGTTGTTATTGTTGGCTGTGGAAAAAATATAAAAACGTATTATGCACAGAATAATAAATAATCATGTAAAGTACAGAATCACACAAGGCCAATTAATACAATAAAACCTTTCACAAACTACATCATAATATGTAAGCTACCTTTCCAGAGCCAACAGCATTATTGGTAGCTGCCAGTGAGGGAGGCTTGGTGATGGCCGGTGCCATGGTGGTGGTAGTGGTGGTGGCCGGGGGCAAACTTTTCCCTACAGATGAAACAACAGGAGGCACTCCCGAGGGCTGAGGAACTCCAACAGGGGCTGTGGCAACTACGAGAGAAGCCGAAGTTCCCGGCACAGCGGAACTCGGGGAAACATTAATTGAAGGAGGCAAAACCACTCCAGATGGTCGGGTGGGAGGTTCTTGTGACTGTGTTCCATACTTGATGTACTGCAGGTGTGGAAAGGAAAATGAAAACAATTATAAACAATGAATAACAAAAAATTCATTTACTTCTGCATAATTATACAACTAAAAGCTTAAAATACAACTCTTCAAATACTGAGAACTCAACTTTGTTAACAATGAAATTTTCATCAAGCACACTAATGAACCATCAGAATAACTGACTGACAATGCTGATACCATGACCTACCTCAATCAAGTGTGGCTGAAACTCGTTGAAGTGCTGAATGGCCATCAAGTGCTGGCAGTACCTCGGATACTCCTTCAGTCTGCTCCGAAACCTGTCTAAGGCCACAATACCAAAGTAGTACATCTTGCTGCCATGTGGCTTCTGGAGAGCCTCCATCACATACCTCAATGCCACTCCAAGAGCCATGTACCTTAGGGGAAAGAAGAACATAACAATGAAAAGTATCAAAACAATATTATATCTCAATTCCAAATCTACAAGTTTCAGTTTTCATTGACTAATTATCTATTAAATAACAGTTCAAACATAACAGTAGTTGAGCAATACATACTCAACAAGGCCCTGCTCAATGATTCCACCAAAGAGCCTCGCTGTTGTGAAGAGTTCCTTGTCTGGGTAGGTCGGGAAAAAGCGGTATTCTTCAAAGAGATTCCTCAGCATGCAGGAGTAGACTTCTCGCTCCCTCTTATTGGATGACTCATGGAATTTTTTCAGCATATCTAAGACCTGAAAACACCAAGTTCATCAATTATCATCTCCTGTAGCTTTTTAAAATAGGAGATATTCACATAAAACAAAAACTTCATCAAAGAACACAAAATAAAAATTACCTCTTCAATAGAGAGGGTGGGATGTGGAGGATGGTTGTAGATTCGTTGGAAATAGCTGTTGGCCTCATCCTCGACCTCCTTGCTTACTGACTGAGGCATGTCAAATATCTGTGACATGTCCACTGAAAAAGAGCAGTAGTCACAAACATGTTCAGCACCAAAAAAAATGGTTTCCTTCTCTAATGTACTTGGCAAATTAGATATCCTAGCAAATTAGATTCAAAGTTAAAAGTATGTAGATATTGTGAAGTGTCTGGTAAGAAGTCTTATTATGCTACTTCAACACTCACTCTGTCTGGTGGGAGCAACGGTGGGCTGGACAGAATGAGACCGCAGTGAAGAGGGTAATGTTGATGAGACAGGTTGTGCGGACAGCTGAGAGCCCATTGGTGCCACAGGAAGGGCAGGTCCAAGCTGCAAATTCGGCAATAGGGTGGGCAAGGGAGACTGTGATGTTCCGGGGGCATTGGAGGGTCCTAAGGGGCGACCTGGGGAACCGGGAGCCGTGCCGATTGACACTTGGCCCCCGAAGCTGATGGAGGAGGAGACCGGGGTGGGGAAGATAGAAGATGACACTCCGGCTCCACCAATGGTCAAGTTGCCAAAGGTTGAGGCCACATTTCCTATTGGTCCCTCGGTTGATGGAGTTGGACCAGGACCAGGGAAGCCAATCTGAAAGTCGAGAATTATTAATCAGAAAAAAATTGATGCTTTCCAGAAGAATGCCACACAAATACTGAAAGGAGTTATTGGATGCCAAACTGTTTCCTCATAAATGCACTATGACAAGTGATATTAATTACTTATATCTATACTAAGCAAGCACAAACTCACCACTCCAGGCTGGGCTCTGGGTCTGTTCATTAAGTTGCAGTTCTGGAACATCTGGATTATTGTGTCCGACAGGTCCTGTGACACATTCCTGCAACATGCACAAAATCACAAATAAGAAAAACTACACATCACCAATTCCACTATCCTCAATTCTTAATCGTTTCTCGAAATAAAATCACACAAATATAATAGGCATACATGTGACAAGCATTGAGGCAGACAAGGATGGTGGCCATGGTCTCTGGAGGTAGCTGGGCAGACTTTGGCAACATGTCCTCCTTCCCTCCTACAAGCTGGGGACATCGTCGTTGAAGAAATTTGATGCAGGCTGATATGAAGGGTTCACCGTGTTCCCGTATTTTGTCTGTCAGCCATTTATCCAACTTGAGGAACTCCCCTGCAACAAAAAAAGGAAGGAAAGTCATGGACCCTCTACAATACCTTCTTTTATCCAGTTATTATCTTGATAACAGAGTAGTAGTTAAAAATTCAGCTTAAAAGTAGCATGGGAAGGTGTCTTTTTGAAAGGATAGGTCTTTTTACAAGGATACGAGTGCCTCTGCAAGTGAATGAGGAGCTGAGTGGAAGTTTTTGTGTTGGTCTGGAAGTGAGACGGGTGTGTGATGCCACCATAGCTGTTCAGAGTAGAAACAAAGGTAACACTGGTGAGACTACTTCAGCAGTGATTAACAAAGCTCTTGTGTCTATGGAGTGACCCATCTATGTGGAATGATCACCAACATCGCTTCCAGTACTCACGTCGGTATGCCAAGCAAGCCAAGTCAACCACAAAAGGGAAAGACTGGGCGTTGAGAAGCAGAGACAAGGCTTTGAGGTCTTGTGCCACATCAAGAATGCGGCTCAACCTTGTCTGGTCGTTTTCCACCATCATGTACCACTCAGACATGGCGTGCATGATGATTTGGCGCACAGTGTTGGTGTTATTCTGGAAAAAAAAAAGGTTGGTTATTCAAAAGAAACTCCAAATGGGAAGGGCAAATATAGGGAGGGCAAAATATTAATAACCAATTCTCTGGAAGTACCATGCATTTGCCAAACTACCCTCTTCCAGGTTCCTTTTCATTATGGGGCATCACTGTGTATACTGTTGGAAAGCTTAAAAATATTTGATAACTTTAACATCATTGCCACAGACTATTTTACTGGAAATTAAAGTTAAAAAAAAAGACAAACAGGATACCAATCATTTTCTATTTAGCAAATCTTTAAATCAACAAATAAATCCCCCCAAACTAACCTGTGTGTGCCAGGCATGGTGGAGAATGATAGCAGCATTGGGATGATTGCCAAGGAATATGGGGATGAGTGAAGCGATGAGGTCCTGTCGCAACATTGTGACAGGGAAGTTGACCTGAAACAAGGGAAAATACAATAAATGACTCCTCTGTAATAGTGTAAATTAAAAAGAATTAAACAACTTCAGTAAATGCATAGCCAGAGGGGGGTTGACAAGTTGGGACTTGCAGATTGCTCTGGGAAGTTAAGAGAGCTTAGACTATGAAACTACACTGGTGAGCAACAAAACCCTCAAAATGATGCCTTACCTGCACCAAGCCCAACACCAAGATGTCTGGACAGTGCTGGATGGGAAACTTGAAAAGCTCCTTGATGGCTGTGTAGTGGCCGGCCTCGCCCAGATATAGTAGAGTTTCTAGCAACTGCACAGATTTCCAGGTTGCAATCTGAATGAAGTATATTCAATTAAAAATTTGTCCCTAGAGTAAACATTACATCAACTATTCTATCACATAATCTAAACTGATCAGTCCACCGCCAAACAATTCTTATATGTGATCCCCCGGAAAATTACTTATCTGTCCACCAATTTAAGAACACTAATTTTCTCTGCCATTGCACAATCACAAAACAATGAACAATAAATCAGGTTGAGTGTGCACCTCTTTGTTATCCAATTCAGGCATAGTCTTAAGGCTATCAGTTGACACCATGTGGCAGTGGTAATCCGTGAGACAGAATATGTCAGTATTCTTGAGTATTTGTGTGATAAGGCTCAGCTGCTCCTCTGTGTTCTTCCACTGGCGGTAGAAGCATTCTACTAGGAACAAGTCAGGTCGTATCCCCTGGCCTTGCAGGAGACACCTGAAACAGGAATCCTTGGGTTAATTATCAGAGCATTTTTACAAACTGAAAGGGAATGGTTCTTGAAGCAAAATGATGACCTTGGCTACAGGAAATTAGATAACTGATGATGACTTACCTTAAAGCAGTAATGAGAAGCTTCAAGCCTTGTCTATCCTTGACAAAGAATCCTTTGTGATCCAGCTTGGTGAAGATTTCCTTAACGTTCAGGTTGGACAGGACTTCCAGCAGGGCCTTGATGAACACCTCCACGTTCCAGCCATGGGGCCCTGAGAGGCTGCTGGAGCCCGGCACACCCACTTCATTACCACCGGATTGTGACTGATTGTTGGCAGCCTTGTCCTTACTGTCACTCCACAGGGAACTAGGTGTGTTGAGGTTCTGAAGTCCAATCTGTAGAGTAGCCAAAAAGTAATGAAACTAAGTGCTGTTTAACATAAAGAAAAAATATTACATATATAAAGACATGCTAAGAACTCAGTTCAACCACAATTCCACATTAGATACCACTGAAGAATTTCCATCGGCTTCATAAGGTACCAGTGACTTGAGCAATAAATCAGTAAACACCATCTATATTCATAATAAAACCCTTATAGTATTGTCTTCTGGTCTTAGCAAATAAGCAACCTTGCTTTACCTGTTCTGAGGGCAGGCCAGTGTGAGTCCGAACCATAATACCCAACACTTTGGCAACAGCGGCTGGAGTGATGGAGTTCACCCCAAAATTGACCAAATTGTTTCGACATTCTTCCACAGTGTTGCAGAAGCTGTAGCCAAGCTCCAACACCAGGTCTGCCAAGGACCCGTCCAGCTAAAAGTAGCAGGAAGGCCTATTAGTCAGGTACTTGAGGAAAAGATTAAACTTATTGGTAAAACAACACAAAGAGAAAGTTTATCAAGTTTTGGTATAGCCAGAATAGTGCATGCAGACTGTATAAGTGGCTGCAATTCCACTTAGATAAAAGGTGTCCAGTTTCTGACATTTGAAAGTCTCAAGGATAAGCTAATAGAATTCTCTAGCAAGATTTCAATTGACTGCAGTTTAACCCGAGAACGTCGGCAGACCCTTTTCTGGGCTTTCACGAGTCATGGCTGTGGTACGGTGGACCCTAAAAAGGGCTCACCATAAAACCCCTAATTCAAGCTAATTGTAGGAGGTGGTGGCACAGAGCAATCCACCATACATGCCCTGGGTCATAGTGGTGGGTGAGTGATCTTGAAATGGACTTTTTTGTCATAGGTGGTGCTGTAAGGTCATGGCAGACTGAATTAGCTATCCACACAGTGATCACTTGTCAAATTCTCTAAAGTAGACAACAAGCGACTCTCGGCTAGATGCCACACGTCACAAGACTGTTTATTTTGTAATAAACACCACCCAAAAAGAATGGAGTTTGAGTAAAAGTAAATATTTTTAACAGTTTAATGGTTATGAGAAGAGTACTCTGATGTACGTTCCATGCTCTTTTCTTAGTCTCAAAATGCAGAGTAATTTTGCCGTTTCTCGGCCACTTCTCAGCTATCCCATAGCCGAAGCCCACGGGTTAAGTGGATCTTTGTCTACAGCATTGTACCAAAACCAAGTCAGATTTATCATGATATCAGACTATTCAGGCTTCCATTCACACCATACAGCCCAGATAATTTAACTTCCTTTTGATTATTTACAGTTTAGGTCACATTGTAAAACTCTTTAACCAATTGTCTTACTAGATTCTTGGCCATGTTGGATGGCTGTTCCTGAGTCATCTTTTCCATCAGAATATCCGAATCAGGGTAGAGCAGCGGGGCCAAAACCACAGGTACTCGTGACTGAGGAAACTCTCGCTGTAGAGCAGAGATGAAGGCTTGCAAAGACTCCTGGGGTAAAAGGACAACTGGGGGATCCCTCCACAGATGCACAATGTGTGTCAACAATAGATGTAAAGCTTCCGTTGATAGCTCTAGTAATTCCCGGTCCTCAGTTTCTGTTAAAGGGAAAAAAATGTATTAGAAAGTGTACTTCTGATTACAGAAATGTATCTTGGAAACAGCAAATCTAAAAACTTTAATATTACACTCATAAAAATCATTTCAGTATGACTAGTATTACAAAACAATAATTATGGCATAATTTACCTGTATCTATGTAAGCACGGACAAGATCTGGAAGCTTAAGCTTGAGGATGGCAATGGACTGACTTCGTACTTCCTGATTAGTTTCTTGAAGCAGGTACAAACAGAGGGTGACTTCCTGAAGGCGGGAGAGCCTCAAAGCCCTGCACACCCCACTTACCCACTGTGGCTTGACCTGAAGATAGTACATTCATCAGGAGGAATACCAAAATTGTTGTACATTACAATTTTTAAGTGGTATATAAAGAGTAATATTAATAAGATTGCTAAACTGGAATCAGCATTGACCAAGGTACTTGACACTTACCTTGCTAGTGTTGAGTGGGTTTGCTATGGCAAATGCAAGACTGGCAATAAAAGAAGCAGAAGGAAGAGTGGCCCCCAGATGCTGAAGTAGGAGGGCACTTGCCCCCCCGTTGGTGGACGACCAGGCGAGGGAGGCTACACCTGCACTATTTACAGCCTCCTTGTCCTGAGAAAAGTCATAACACACATCGTAGCACCAAAACAAACTAAAGGTCAGAAATAGGGTATACTGAAATATGTTAGATACCACATATATTGCAATGTGCCTTGAGATTTTATTTTAAGAGAAAACTCATACTAGAGATGTGCAAAATCAAAATGTTATTTCAATGGACATTATTAGTTATCTACAGGAAGGAAAAAAAATAGTGCTGAATATGTGTCTTTCCTGTCAAAATTCAACTTTACGGCTCCACAATGACCGCTGGGTGATGGTTCAAGAGATGGTGAGGAGTACTGATGATGCTTTTTTTCAACCTACAATCTGACCCACTTTGGTAAGCAGGTCTGGGCTTTATGTGGGTGTATGTCATACGCTCATGAATGGCCCAATGGAGGGAGGTCACAGTATGAGTTAAGAAGCGAGATAACACCCAAAAACTGACAGAAAGAGGAATGTTTACCTTATTGTTATTGTTGTTATTATTTGGTGAAGGTCGGTGGCTTTCTCCTCCCTGAGACCCAGACCACTCCAGGTGACCAATCAACACCCGGTACAAATGTCGCTCTGCCTCTCCACCAAACTGACGCACCACCTACCGGAGAGAACACTAAAGATTACCTAACCTGACACATGCCCCACATCAACTGACACACTACCTACAAGAGAGAAAAATGTGGATTACCTGACCTACCAGAGAGAACAACATGGATTAGCTGACCTGACCTACTGAAGCTAACAAGATTACCTGACCTGACACAAGTCCCACACCAACTGACACACACTGCCTACCAGAGAACAACGTGGATTACCTGACCTGACCTGACCTACCAGAGAGAACACTAAAGATTACCTAACCTGACATGCCCCCACCAAGTGACACACTACCACCTACCAGAGAGAACAACGGGGATTACCTGACATGACCTGACCAACCGAAGATAACAATAAAGATTACCTAACCTGACACAAATAGATGATACATAATCTGATCACAAATGCTTTGATATGTATTATGAAATGGTTTGTGTGAGGGATGATTTTGTCTCATTTATCTCGCTTAGAGGGACCACAAAGAAACATGATCCCCGCTGCTACCGAGTTAACCACTGGAGAACACTGAGCAAAACCTGTCCTAACAAATACTCTCCAGCAAACTGCACCTACCTTGAGGACACATGATACTCACAAAATTGATGCACTACCTACCTAGAAAGAACACTGAGCATTACCTGACCTGATACACATGATAGGTAAAGACAAAACTGGGAGCATTCGCAATAACTGCACGTGGCCTTGGTGCTTATCTCCGTCACACTGGCCTTTGAGCCCGTGGTGGTTAAGAACCAATTACCCCTGGACACAGGGCAAGTGTGACATCTTGGTTACCACAGTTAACCTTCCCAAAGTTTCCCTAGGAGAACAGCTGGGTGAACTGCACTCTTGATAGCCCAGGATTCAAACCCAAGCCCACAGATTCATAGCTAGGCATGCTAACCCCTTCACCATGGAAGACCTGACACATGCTACCACCAAACTGACACAGAACCTACCAGAAAAAATGCCGAGGATAACCTGACCTGACACATGCTCCCACCAAGCACTCAACAACCTGACTTGCCACATCTGCTAACTTGGCACTATAAAACATACCAAGATTAAAGAGCCTATACAAAGAAACTTGCATAATTACAAAACAGAGCCCATTCATTCATCAGTTCTCATATATTACTTGATTATTTATGTATTAGTATTATCTTACTTAAAACCTTTGATAAAAGTTGGGAGTGATAATCTGTAATCAAGAAATATATTAAACAATGCACACTATATATTTTAAGAATTATAATGCAACTACTTCATAAAAATTTTACCCCTGACCCTAAACTTTTCCTAAGACACCCTAAGCAGTTTCAAGGACAACAAGGTACACAGTAACATACAACCTAATTCCCACAGCAAGCCAATCAACCTATCACAATAGATATCACAATTAATATCACAAATCATACCAATACATTTCATACAAATTTCATTAATATAGTAAAATTAATGTGCTATAAGAAGAAGAATGCTATAAGAAGAAATGAGCTACAGTGAATTTATAATGGCCAAATATTGTCATTTTGCCATCATATGCAAAGGAAGGAGCTGGTTCTGTTTACAGGCCAGTGAAAAGCTAACAAACACTACAAAAAGGCACAGAGGGTACCACCATCATAATGGATGAAACGGAGTCCTGAGGTAGCGACTGAGGTAGTGGCCGTGAGCTCTCACCCGGCCCAGGCATCCCCCACTTTTGAATGTAACTTTGACAGTTCAGCGGCTTCACCTCAATGAATGGACTTAGCGGGCCGTGTCGACCCCACCAATTCTACCTCCATGAATGTTACCCTTAACCTAGCCTGACCATGACCCAAAGAAGCATAATATTGTAGTTGTCTTAAATTCACACATATTTCTCTGAATAAATCTGGATCTGGATGAATAATACGCAGGGCACCTGTATAGGTGCATAACACGCATATTTGTGTTGAAGAATCTATTTAATTTAACTATAAAGAAACTATTTAATCTAACAAAACAGGGTACTCTATTGTTTATGTTCAATATTAGTTCCACTCTTAAGGGTTTGAAGATACATATAACCTATCCTAACTAACCCATTCCTCAGTCCTGTCTTAAATAGTAATATATGCCTCTCTCATATACAGTCGTCCCTCAAATAATACGGGGGTTAGGGACCCAGGACCCCCGTACTATTCGAAAATCTGTATAAAATTAGTGCCCCCCCTAGAAACACTATGGAATCCAGGTCCTGCCTGGCTCAGCTGTTACCCACGGGCCCAAGTTGCCAGTTATGCATTTTCTGCTTCAGTCTCAGTGCGGTGTTACCACGCTGGGGGGTCGAGGGAGGCGAGGCCCCCCGTTAGAGGTCAGGTTATTTAACCCGGTAGCAGCGGGGATCATGTTTCTTAATGGTCCCTCCAAGCAAGAAAAATGAGAAAAAATCACCCCTCGCACAAACCATTTCATAATATATATTAAAGCTTTTATGATCAGATTATGTATCATCTATTTTTGGGGATTTATATCATGGCACAAATTTGGCCCGTCACTGCTACACGGTAAAGCCACAAAATGGCCCGTCGCTGCTACCGGGTTAAAGTTCGGTTGTAGTAGTTTAAATATGCGTCCCTTAACAATATAATATGGAGACATAATGTCGTATTTTGAAGGCGCGGAGTCAATCTCCACAATTACCGTTTTGTATCTTATTTAAAGTATGATTTAGAGAGCAATAATAGAAATTGTGGTTGAGAGTAAGAGAGAGTGTGAGTGTATGACATGGCTCGCTCGCTGACAATGTGGAAGGCAGCGCTGCCAGGATGGCTCACTTGTCCAGCTTGGTAACACTACAGCAGAAAATGCATAACTGGCAACTTTGGCCAGCGAGTAGAAACTGAGCCAGGCGGGAAACCCGGATTCCATAGGAGTGCCCACTCCTGCCCACCAATTTCTTGTTTAAGGTAAGAAAATGCCTATTTATGTGTTTATAATAGGTTAATTCATGAACAAATAGAAAAGGACGGGGTTTATCTCCACTCTTGGAGCACTCGCAGTTACTGCGGCAAGAATTTTTTTTCACACTATGATAGATACAGCGCACACTGCTCTCATTCACATGGCATGCTCTCCCTACCACAACGTAACTCATCCTGAAATGTAACTTCTCCTAAATCTGAATTCTTCTGCAAGGTGCACACTTTCTCGAATGCTTTGGGATGCTTTCAGCAGCTGTTTTGGTAGAAAAGTGTTGCCACTCACACTATGGCTACTTGCTATGACGAGCAGGAAATTTAAAAATCATAAAAGAATTAATCCATGATAATCCGTATAAAACCGAAACCGTACTATTTGAGGGACGACTGTATATATATATTAGACTTACTAACAAACTACGGGCTTCATAAACTGATATTTACATTTCATTTCTTTGTAATAATTCTAAAGATACCCTTATCCTGATCTACCCATAACCCAATAGTCATCATGGTTGTGTACTTAATAAATTCATAAACACTATGTTGATATTACATACTCCAGCCAACACTTAATGGAGGGTCAGGATTCAGGGGGGCTATATATCCCTTGGCCATGCTAAAGACCCCCTTAGAATTAAGCTACTTGGAATTTGCCCTCAATAAGATGTGAATTTCCTGTAAAATTCATATTACAAGATCTGGTCTATTTATAAAACAAAAGTGATGAAACTGCATATTACTTCAATAGCTTGAATTAAAGTCACACACTATACTATATAGAAACAAGCCTAACAAAAAACTAACATCCCTGAAGGTATATCCAAAAATTATATGCAATATAAAGTCATGTTTGCTTAATATTACTTTCTGTATTATGGCCAACAACACATTTTATGACTGCCAGCATACTTCTCAATGCCACACACTCACCCAGACTCAGATTTACATCCTATGTAAAATAGTGTAATCAATTTTCTATGCACACTTTTTCAGTCATTAATTTGTCACAAAGAAGTTGCTGGCCTGAGGCAGCCAAAGAGCAGCCAATAGGAGGACTCCCTATATGAATTTTATAATTAAAATTCACCATAAGAGATATAGGCATCAGCACACACTTTACTATCAATATTCTATCTAGAACTACAGGTGCCTGAAATTGGCAGCTGCTTCATTCTTTAAACTTTAAGAAAAAAATACAAAGAAATAAATTACATCACACACTGGGAAAAAATCTGCAGCTGGGCAAGTTTATACCATAGAAAAGCAAAATGATGACCCTAACATAAATCAACCCACACTGGCAAGAGCTCATATATATATATATATATATATATATATATATATATATATATATATATATATATATATATATATATATATATATATATATATGTGTGTGTGTGTGTGTGTGTGTGTGGGTAAGTGGTATACATACATATGTAAAAATTCATACAAATATATACACAAAAAAAATCTTGTATAAACAGACCACAGTGGTGACCTCACGATGGTGAAATCACACACACACACACACACACACACACACACACACACACATGAAGCCACAGGGACACCCATAATCAAAGCCCAGGTAGCAGCAGCGAGGGAGGGAGGGGAGGCGGCGAGGAGCGGGCAGGGCGGCGGCGTCCAGCTGGGTAGGGGCCGAGGCGGCGGTGGCGGCCTCGGCTGCCAAAACCACACTCCCAAAAAGCACTTTCACGGCACAATCCCCTCACAAGCACTTGCACGGTAAACACACAAGGAACAGAAGGGCACTTACTTCCTGAATCTCTTGGACACTAGAGTTCAGGTTTTTCTTTGTCAAACTGGCGACCAGATTACCAATATGAGACAAAGCAGCAGTTAGCGAGTCTAGGTTCATAGTGCCATTAAAACGGCATCGAAAGCTTCAAATTGGTTTGAAGCTTTCGCATACACCTTCTACATCCACCTAGTAAGTGTATCGGTAACTTCTCGGAGTCCAACATTAGGAAAAGTGGGTAAGATGGCCACCAACACACTACGTGATCTTCTCCTGGTCCTCCATGTTGGCTCACTCCTCCTCCCGCGGCGGCGCCACCGTCGACCCAAAGACAAAACACTCACGGCCCTTCCAATCTAGATGCCACACGCTGCTTTTTGCCTCTAAATAAACATAAAATGATTTTGATAGGATTCTTTTGTGTCCGAGGCCCGTATTGTGGACCTTATAAAATTCTGCATATGTTCCACCGGTATCGCTTCATAGGTCCTCCTCCTCCTCCTCCCCCTCTTGGTCCTGTCTTCTGCTTATTTTCACACGTATAAGAAGGTTTTGTTTGGATTCTTTTATCTTTTGTGTCCGAGGCCCGTATTATAACATGTATCCTCACATCAGTTCGCCTGTTTGAAAAGCCTCTCGTAAAAGTAGCCGGGGTTATCATGGACTTGTGTGATCCCCGTGATAGTTTTACGTGCCAGACTTATACACCTTGAACGGGAAAGCTGACCCATAAAACAGATTAAGCTTCTCTGAGAGGCTTGGCAAATAGTCACAATGGGAGTCCGATACGCTTATAAAATTAATGGACCTTTTAAAATTATGTATATTGTTGTGCTGGAAGCTTCCCCCGGGGTCTATGCTCCTCCCGTATCGCTTCATAGTTCCTCGATCCTCCTCCTCTCTTCTGCTTATTTTTACACTTTGCTTTTCAATGGCGTTATATTAATTATCTTTCCTCACTATAATATGATACCTATATAAATATCTAAGAGCATGAAAGTCCATAATCTTAAATCAAGGAGAGCGTGATGGACGGCAACTACAGCCTCCAGCCACCTAAGAGAATCCAACCTCTGTTTTCGGCCAGGTGCGTGGAATCGAAACGTAAATAGACCCGCCATTATGGAGATCTATTGAATTACAGACGCAAATAATACAACCATTGTTACTGAAAATAGTCGAGTCATTGACAACACATATATACCAGTAATATGAGTCTCACCCGTCATGAAGGCAGCCCGTGCAGGAGACCCCCGCCACACGGTCCCCACAGAACCCTTTGTTACGAGGGAAGCTGAACTCGGGCAATGGTCACCTTCCTTCCCAGCTGATGAGGCCTGCCGCAGGGGAGGGGGAAGGAGCCCCTCACCCACCGGGATAAGGCACGGGGTAGGCCAAGGGGCACAGGTCCTCAGAATGAACAGGAGCAGGAGCAAATATACGGTTCCCTGAAGGATATGGGACCGAGCGGAGGACATGGACCCTATCACCCCACGGAAAGAGCACTGGGGACGCGAGTGCGTGCGGCGGCGTCCACCGGGGTGACGGGGAAAAGGCTGAGGACTCGAGTACCCCCAGTCCCCCCGCCCTCTCTGGGAGGACCTGTCTGCAAACACTGTCCTACCCACAAACGGAGAAAGACCCATAGACTTATCCCCCCTGCCCCCCACCCCACCTCCTGACGAACCCCCAGCAACAGGCCAGGGACAAATCTTTCACTGACGCGGCTGAACCGGTGACATGAACCTTCGTCGCTAGGGGCTGAACCAAGGATTCTGGAGTCTTCGGGCTGAACCTAAGATCTTCGCATACACCTTCTACATCCACCTAGTAACTGTATCGGTAATTTCTTGGAGTCCAACATTAGGAAAAGTGGGTAAGATTGAGTCTTCGGGCTGAACCTAAGACTTAGCCCTCCATTAACAGAATAGGATTGAGAATGGGCCGGACGCCAACACCCGCCGTTGATTAGAGCTCTGTATTTCCTAACCGAAGGCTTCAACTAGAGACATCAACCCCGTCAGGAACTGCCTCAAAGACTTCGCCTTCCAGAAATCAAGATGAACGCACGACCTAGCTTCCTCTTCCATAATAGGGTGCGTTAAATACTTTAAATAGATTCTTACATGAACGAGGACTTGTAATCCACACACGACTTACCTGACGAAGTGCCTCGCAGGAGCGTGCCTGCTGGCGTCAGCAGGCCACCGGGCGGGAGGCTCCACTGCGGGAGAGGCAGATGGTGGTACACACACACACACACACACACACACACAATGGTAATTAACACTAGAGTTTTCACAGCTTTTTTTTTTTTACCGATACAGATAATCAATGCATCAGATTAACATAAAAAAAACTTATTCATCTTCGAAGATTCCCATTTTCAAGGGCGTAGTGATCCGTGTACCCGTCAGTGTTGTACCCGAAGTAGAGGAAGTCCAACTGATACTTTTCGAGGAGTCCCGTCATCTGTTTCTCATTCAACTGCTTCAAGTATCTAATTGTCATGTTCTTGTCCGTGCCTCCCTTGTTCTCCCACGCCAAATGGAAGCTTCGAGGCAATCTCCCTTCCTCCTGAAGCATCGCCACCAGGAAGTCAATCTCCTCCCCGAAATTCTCGTACTTGATAATATAGTCGAAGTGGAACAAACACACGTGACAGTGGATAGCGACAGGGCGCCAATGTTCATCGTAATCGGCTGGGTCTGTGTGTAGAAGGTAGTTCACGAACTCCAGGAAAGTGGGTTCTCTTTTATAGCCCCCTTCGCTGTTTAACGAGTTATCATCTGTATTTTCATTATTTATGTTGCTTTGCAGCCTGAATCGCTCCACGATGCGCCTCCCGTAAGTCTTGTAGAAGTAGGTACCGTCTTCCTGGGCGTAGGAATCCTCGAGCTTGTTTCTGTATGCGGAGACGAGGCGGTCGAAGGGGTGTCGGACGAAGAGGAACTTGAAGGATGGGTCGATGGTCGTGTTCATTTGTTTCGGGTTGACCCTGGAGACCAAATAAAACCAGTATAAAGCAGTTACATAGTGTCAAGGTTGTTCGCATAGAAAATATATATGTTAAGACGTAAGACCAATAATAATCAGTTGCATGGTTTAGTTGTAGCTATCCACTGAAGTAAAAACGTGAAGAAATATTATACTTAAGACACCGAGATATGCATATGATTCTAAGCAGGTTTATGGATCCACTCCTAAAAAAAATCCTCATTAAAAATGAAAAGAATAAATTCATTGGTGTATCATACACTGCCTCAGAAAAAAAAGCGAGGTATTCGCTTCACTGCCCAAATATCTGTCCCGCAACATGCACTGCTTATGAGAAATAACGAAGTAGCCTATTTGCGCCACTGACCGGATCTCAAAACCTGTCATTTAACCAACCTGTCAGTTAGCAGATGGACAAATACGAATTAGTCGTCTATTGATTAATGTTCCCTTCCAATTATGGATTAGGCATATGCCTGAGCTGCGTTCTTCACTATAAAAAAAGGCAAATATTGAGAGAGCAAAAAAAATCAATCAAGTCGCGCCTGCAATCTAATCCAAGGACGAGGAGTATATAGAGATACTTTGAATCCTTGTGTACTAACCTGTAGGCGTTTCTGAGATAGACCTGAGGTAACACGTGGAGGGAGGCCCTTTTGCTCACGCCCTCCGCCTCAACCAGTGCTTTGGCCCACGAAGAGGACGCCACCTGTTGATAGCGGAAAGAAACAAACCATTCATCAAACTGCATGAAAAGACGCGCTAGATGAGAAATTATCGAAATACGGCGAAAGTAAATGATGATAATAGATAGTTAAGAAGAGGCTTGACCATACTCGCAAGATCAGGCTGAGTTTTTTATACTTCTAATTGGGAATGAGAGAGAGAGAGAGAGAGAGAGAGAGAGAGAGAGAGAGACGCTGTATATGCTAAATAATGATGATAAATATAATTATATGTCTACTAACAACAGCAACAACAACAACAACAACAATAATAATAATAATAATAATAATAATAATAAGAAGAAGAAGAAGAAGAAGAAGAAGAAAAAAAAGAAGAAGAAGAAACAGAAAAAGAAGAACAAAGGGGATAAAAATACGACGCACGGGCGAGAAAAAAAGAAAAAAAACGAACCTAATATAATTCTCCACTCACCTTGGGAACGAGACACCAGGTGAAATTACGGCGTGGCAGGTGAACCATATGAAGGAGTGCCCCCTTCATGTACAAGTTACGGTAGTGGGCGGCCATTTGGGTGCTCACTGAAGCTGCTTGGCGGGCGTTCTCCTCCATCCACGAGAGGGGCGGTGGATGGGCGGCGCACTCGGCCCAGACCTTGATAGCGCGGCCCTCGATCTCCGTCTGCAGTGCCCTGAATCGACTTCCGTTGGCCTCCTGTAGGTGTGCAGTTTGTCAGGAAAGAGAGGGTTAGATAGACAGATAAATATATAGATAAATAAACAGATATATAGATGGATGGATAGAGATAGATGTGAGTTTTTGTTTTCTATTGTTTTTTATGGCCTGAACTGTTTCCATTGATGTTAAAAAAAAGATAAGTAGATAGGTAGATAAATAGGCAGATAGATATATGGATAGAGAGAGAGAGAGAGAGAGAGAGAGAGAGAGAGAGAGAGAGAGAGAGAGAGAGAGAGAGAGAGAGAGAGAGAGAGAGAGAGAGAGAGAGGTTATTGATTCCTAAAGCATAAAAATTATTAAACCAGTTGTAATGAGAAAGTAAGTGGAGTGAATGACCAGAGGGGAAGAGCTGGATATTCAGTGTCTTTTTAAACCACTGTTAATATAAAAACGATTACCTCAAGGAGAGTATATAGACATCTGTTCATTTCTTCAGCATAATTAAGAATGCCTTCTACCACGTATACAAATAAGTGTGAAGTGAGTGATAAAAAAGTGTGAAAAAGTTAAATATTCTCTTGCTTGGACTATCTATATGCCACAGGAGAGAAGGGATGTTGATTTTTATAAGGCAAAACAATAAGTCAATGAGGGGATAGTCATGCGTTAATTTCTTGAGTTTTAAATTGCGCACCACGTATAAATAAAACTTAATCGGGAGTCAGTAACCCAAATGCCGCGGAAAAAAAGTTGAATATCCTCTTTCTTGAACTAATCTTAAACTCCACCTTGCATCTCACCTGTAGAGAGTCGTAGCGGCGTTGCGTCAGCAGGAGGCAGTACATGAAGGTGCAGGCGAAGACAACACGGACCGGCCGGAACATTCTAGCAGACGGGGGAACCAAGCTGAAGCGACGCCACCCTCTGCGACAGGCATGCAGTATAGCGATGTGTAACGGGATCCTGATATCTAACATTTGCTCGAATAATAGAGGAACATAAGAACATAAGGAGTCTACAAAAGGACGATAGAGCTATACAAGGCAGCTCCTGTGAACATAACCCCGATTAACCTCACTATCCATGAATTTATCTAATCTTTTTTTTTAATGTGTCTATCGTATTGGCACTCACAGCATGACTGCCAAGCCGTATAAATAAAATATAAACACTTCAATCGCTGCAACAGGAATCGCTTCCCTTCCCAATTTAATGATGGCCACGACGGAACTTAGATGAAAAAAAAATCTTTGACAATGACTGAGAGCCTTACGTGATAAACACTCAAGGGAACAATAATATTAACCTTATTTTGTACATTTTTCCCATCGTGGAGCAGACATCGTGGCGTAGCGTTGACGCCTCCATCCTTATGTGTGTAAGTGAACAATTCCAGAGTTACACGATGAGCTACATGTTACTCATCAGGCAGGTCGCGGCGGTCACCCTCCTTAGCCGACAAAGGCTCGCTGATAACTGGTGGTGTTGTGGGTTGATGTTGCGAGCAGCAGGTGACCCACTCAGGTCCCTCCTTCCGCTCCACCCCGAAGCAAGTTTCCAAAATATGTGACCCAGACACGGAGGTGGCTTGCTAATCCTTCCATGGCAATCAGAAGTCCACGTTGTGCTCTGTAATAGGTGATGTACTTCTCGAAAAACATAAAGGATAAAATAGTCGAATTCACTAGCAAATGTATAGGATATTATCAATTGTTGCACGTATTCCTTCACCCTATATAGACTCATATCTCCCGTATATAATGACCATTCCAGTCAGTAAGTAGACAAAGCACTCTATTACCGTCACATTACTGGAAGCCAAGACACTACTGTATATGATCCACTGATATCTAAAGAACCAAAAGGAAAAGAAGTGGCAACCCAAGGATGGCCGTAACGGGAACTGGGAAAATATGTTCTTCGCCCGGCAGCCGAGTGTATAGGAAATTGTCATCATATCCTCGTGGTTGCATTATTTACTGATCATATATTGCGATGCCGATGTACCTCCTTATAAACTCGTATTCTGAAGGGGATATTACAACCTGGAGAGCCATACATGCCATGCCACGCCACGAAACTTATTATTATTTGCCGGTTTCTATAATACACTGATAAAAGACCCGTAAAGCGAAGATGTGCATACATGTGAGGGGGTGTAGAGCAGGTTCACAGGTTCAAGTAACATGTACAAGTTGTCATCGTATTGCAGGGAGAGAGGGTCAAGCCACAGCGTCCGGCAGCGGGATATGATCTTGTGTGGCGGCCGCAGAGAGAGAGAGTTCAACGCTCTCCTTTGCCGGCGCTCAGCCAAGGGAGACAGATAATATGTTGCATACAAAGTGACACGGGTTAAAACGTCACTTATATTGTGGTTCCTTACATCTGTACTTGTATTCTCCTCTTCGTTGAATGTCTTGAAGTCAAACCGGTCAATCATAGGTGAAATTCGTTTTATTTATCCGTAGACTGAAAGGTGTTTGTGAATGCATAGAGGAGTCCTTATACCTCATAATATATATACATTTTTCATCTATATACATATACAGAGAACTCTTGTTTAAGTAGATGCGTCAACTCATTCAACCCGGCGGCCATGTACCGTTATAGAAGGTTCAGCAGGTAGGTTGGGCCACGGGGAGAGGTGGACCTGCCAGCCAGCCTGTTGCGTGCGAAGACTAGTGTGTCGGAGTAAGATTCCCAGTAAGCTGTGCGGTGTCGTGGGTGGAGCTTCTCGATGTGTTCTTCTGTGTGTGTCGTGTAATATCTAAGTAAAGCTGATAAGATGTCTGGAACTGGTGATGGGGGGCAGAATGCTGTGTCCTGCCTCTACGTGTTTCCAAATGAAAGTTGTCTAATGTAAAGAAAAAAAGTTGATCAGTGAATAGTTGTTAAGCATATTGTTGTGCATCTTCCAATCCCAGTGATGTATAAATGAGCAATAACCTAACGGCAAAATAAGCATCATACGCGAGTGAGAAAGGAAATAATACATTGCATTTGCCTTGGGCGGTGGGAGACTTCCGTGGCGGCCAGTGGCCTTTGTATTTCCTGTTGAACAGTTTCTCTGTCAAGACGCTTACGAGATGGTGTTCCCTGGAATACTCCGGCGGGTGAACAAAACCCTTCCTGCCCTCCTGCAAACCATCGCCATCATTTGTTTCATCCATTACGTCGCTAAGGTGAGTAATCCCTCAAAATGAGAACGTTCAGCCTATGCATTAAATTGATGCCAGCGGGGAAACAAGTCTTCTTGACCTCCACCGTTTTTATATCTTCATGTGTCGCCTGGGTTGATGAGTCTCCTTTACAGTGCCTCATCTCATGTATTGCACTCCACCTTCTCATCTCATCCTCTTCCCCTCGCTCGTCCGTCCATCTGTTTACAGCACTTCTCCAAACATCAAATGAACACGTCCTCTTTGGTCGGCAGGGTGTTCTGATGAAGGTCCAGACAAGGTCACATCACGACTACCACACCCGCATGAAGGCGGGTTCCCTACACGCCCACAGCGGGCGGGGCGGAGGAGGCCCGCGGCCCGCCCCGGTGCGCTCCAGCAGCGTCAACCCACATCCCGCCGCCGTCAGCTTCTCCTCCGGGAAGACCTCCACCACCACCGTCAGCCCCACCACGCCTCCGCCAGTCATTCCCGATAAGGTCATGGAACGAGAGCAGAAGAGGAGGCTAGACAAGCTGCACAAGGCTTGCACCAGGTCAGGTGGGGGGGGATGCAGTTGGTAATACTGTTGATCGAAAGCCCCACTATATATCATAGGCCCTTGTTTGGAGGGGGTGGGGATGGGGGGGGGGTCAAAGCAAAGGGACTTTCATGTGGAGAAAGGCATCATTTGAATACGCCCGGTTGATAATAGTTCGAAATTAGTCGGATGCTGATAATGATTATGTTCATAATGATGGTATCAATAATAATAATAATAATGATACCAAATAGTAATAGTAATAATAATATCTACCTAACTCGAAATTTGTGAATTTGTGGTTAGAGTTATTAATAGTAGTAATGATTATGTTGGCTATCCGTCTGATGACGTCTTTTTATTGGTCCCCAGGATGAACATGGGGCTGTGGGCGACCGGACAGGCGAATAACTTTACGGATGAGGAGAAGCTCGCCATGGCTGCCGTGCCAAAGATCCCTCTGTACCAGGCGCTGCTTGTGTCCGAGGAGAAGCGGCTGGCTGTGTGCCCTGTGGTCAGAGCGGGGTCGCAGTGGCTGTCCCGACTTCTCCTGCAGCTCACCGGCAGGTTCACCAACACCAAGCTATACCGCCTACACGAGCCTCCCTCCGCCATCGCCCGCTACAACTTTCCTTACCTAAGTTCTTGGGAGAAGTACCCGGTAGTGCTGGCCAAGTGCGTCACTGTGCTGATGGGACGCCACCCACTGGACCGCCTACTTGCGTCCTACCGCCACGTACTGGAAAACCCGGACAAAAACCCGCACGGCTACCTCCACTACGGGAAGCGGATCGTGCGTGCCTATAGGAAGGGTCCCACGCCGTCCAAGGGGCCAACGTTCGAAGAATTCGTGAGGTTCCTTTTGGAGCACGACTCCCGCCACCTGGACGAAGCCTGGCACCCCATCATCCGCCGCTGCACGCCCTGCCACATCCCGTACAACGCCGTGGTGCACTACGAGACGATGTGGCACGACGTGCAGTGGGCCTGGAAAAAGGCGGGGCTCGGGGCTCTCAACACCACGGACTACTTCACGCAGAGTATAACGCCACAGGTGCGTAGGAAGTATTTCTCTGAACTCACCCTTGCGCAGATCATTGCGCTGTATAGAAGGTTTAAATTAGATTTTGATATATTTGGTTATACTCTGGAGGAACACATCGCGTATGCCAAACCTGGAGACGAAGCGATAAATCCTGCGCTGATGAACAGCTTGCCGCGCCAAAACATGGATGTTCTTCAGAGCGTGCTGAGGAAGGCACAAGAAAAGCCACTGGTGAAGCAGGATGAGGACCAAGACGTGCTGCGGGCGCCCGCGGAGTCCATCTTGGGCCTGTCCCTCACGGGCGAGCGGGGACCTGTAGAGATTGCAGATAACCATCTCCCGGCTGAGGATTACAGGCAGCCCCCGCAGGCCTCGGAGAATATTTTGGTCAGCCCGGAGTGACCGCTACCAAGTATATGCGAACCAAACATATGAAACGAAGGTGCAATTAATGGACGAAAAAGTGACTCAAAATGCTGCACAGTTGAAAAAATACAAAATGATGATTATATTATTCAGAGCAAACCAATGTATACTTAATTATTTTTCCAAACCAATGTATACTTAATTATTTTTCTAGCTCCGTATTCGGGTCAAGTATAAGCTCTACGCACCGTCTGCCCATGCTTCAATGATGGTTATGTAATCTCAATAGATTATTGGACATACACAGGGCCGTATAGGCTATATGATTAAGTGGGTCCAGGCAGGCTTATTTCGTGTGTGTGTGCAAAGCTGTACACGTGCAAAGCGTGCAATGTTGATAACCTAGCTGAACATATATGATTATAATAGAGTTTAGTCCAGCAGCTGTTAAGCAACTAATGGAAGAGATATGACTCGAACCAACCTAAGATTTGACCCCTTGTAGATGAATATGACTGTTTTGGGTTCTGCCTATATGACTATTTTATATAATTAACAGCTAATAAACTGTAAAATATCAATTTTGGGTGACATGTTACTATTGTTTGGGGGCATTATTAATCTTTACTGTTATTCAATGTAAAGACATATTACTGTCAATATATTCATTATATGAAAAAAAAGTTATTTCATTTGCATGCTGAAAACCAACAATGTCCTGGACCGACTTATGAGACTGCATCGCTTTATTTTAAAGATTAGTTATTCAGAAGACATACTGACATTTGTGACAGCTCTGAAATAATACTATTTATTATAATCATCAGTATTATTATAATTTTATTGAGTTAAAAGATATCTATTGCATATTTCATGACAATTTGTTTCACTCATGTTTTCCAGTTTCAGGGGTAATACAGATCAGATATTTCCATACATTTATTATTTGTGCATTCAAGTACATATTTCTTCTAAGTAGCTTTTGGTCAGTACAACCCAGGAAAAATATATTAGCTCACAAAGTTGCTCCATCATTCCTAAGAGATACAAGTGGTGGAGAAACACAGGAATCAATAAATGCCATCTCCACTCATGACTAGCACTGAAGTCACACAATATGAAAGGTATATTACTACTGGGTTTCGAGTCTGCCAAGCAGAGGGTCACAAAGGTTATGATACATGAGAAAACATAAAGGAGGCAATGCTAAACATGTAGCTACTGCTGTCATCCAGAGAGCTCAGAACTCATGCATTATCTCCACTTGGCATTAAGTCCTTATGCTGCAGCAAAATAATGAAAATAGAAGAAAAAGTCTTATTATACTGTACACATGCAAACTGAGGCAGAACCAGGAATGCTTCGGATAGTTACAGGCAAAGTGTGCTTCCCTGTGGCACAGTGGGCACAGGTGCTGCAGGAAATGGGGTCTAATGCGAAGGATATTTATGGGAGAAGGTAAGAGGAGAGAGTACATTCAAGGTTTCTTTGTTCTTTAGCAACTAGCTCTACAGCCACCAAACATGATCCATTGAACACTTTGTATTATCTGATCTTGTGCTCATTGAACAGGATAATAATTCCCTTCCCTGGTTGATTTACTCCTGCAACCACGCATTAAGATAACTACCATGGGTATCACAAGAAGTAATCTTAAAAATAATTATACTAGATAACACACATTTGTTTAAACCAGGTTGTAGCCTTACATGGTAACTCATTTCCTTCTCCACTTCAAGTTCATCCTCCCTTATACAGCATCACCAGAGGGACTGACAAGTACAATGCCTTCTTCCATCAAGCTTTCATGTCTAGGGACTTATAATCTAAACAAGAAATGCCAAGGACACTGGTACAGACCCAGGGGATTCCAAGTGTGCTAAATAGTGTAGGAAAATCCAAGCTCTTTAAAGTACATAGTATGACAGACATTTCTACACACTTTTAAAATTAAATCCCAAGAAACATGTTATATGAATCTTTTATATATATATATATATATATATATATATATATATATATATATATATATATATATATATATATATATATATATATATATATATATATAATATATATATTGGATGCATATGAGAATGTTTGCATGCTTCACTGAATGGATCAAGTGCACATGTAGTATGTGACCCTAATAATGCACTAGCTTGCTTTGAGACAACAGTGATGTGGACAGGAAGGTAACACAGGCTGAGCTGAGCAAAACTTACAGATTCTATAATACTTAAGTCACTGTACTCATACACTGGTTGGAGACACAAGCAACACATCAACTATATAACTCAAATCTAGTGTCTTTCATGAAACTACAACTAAAGAAAATTTAGTAGATACTTGACTGGTGTGCCATCAGCAGCAAGCATCACAGGTTGGCACAGAGTAATACTTGAAATCACTAAGCAATGCAAATTCTGTCCCCACAAGGAGGAATGAGGTGTAGTTACAAAATGGTATGCACATTTCCCAATAATTAAAAACTTTTATCAATAATTGTGCAATAAATCAACAAAACAACACATTGAAAATTATAATATATGTAAGTGCCAATTGTGAATTCCCCATTTGTTGAATTTCTGCCATTTACATGTCTAAATGTCTAGTATTTGCAAATATTTTTATCAAAACTTGCAGTCAAGTGTCAAACACCAGAAAAAATAAATAAAACTGTTCATTTCATTTGATTATTAAGTGCAGCGGCTGCACTAAACAATTCTACCATCCAACAAATTGGCATTGCCACTGTCAAACTTATTATGGAGAGCAATCTGCTGAATCTGAATTATCTCATATTCTCCATGAAAAATATGTAAAGGAAGATTTCATTTCCTGTAATTATTAATAAAGTTAAACCAGAACTCAGGACCCTGTCAACAGTACTGATATTACTTAGTATTTTATTAGCAAAACTGAGTTTACTAGATTGGTTTTGAAAATTTATGTGCCTTGCTAAGACCATGGTTACAAAATATACTTAAAATCACTTAATAATTACTAGTTTTATGTGACTGAGACAACATACATCAGTGCATACTATGTAATGCCATACAAAAAGATTCCTTATATTACATTGTTTTGCTTGTTACTTTTTTACATCACAGTAATAGTGTTCCAAAGAAACATTTGCATAAGCTCTGTTAGATATTTTCTGTAACTCTCTTAACAGAACAACAGGTAGAATATTTCCACTTGTAGGAGAAATTTCTTCACTCGATGATCCTTATCAGTGCCAACCAGTTATTATTGTCCAACACAACACACACGCACGCACGCACACACACACACACACACACACACACATATACGCACACATCAAAGGTCTGAAAATCTATTAATCTGAATTTTGAAGGCAAAAAATTAAAATCTGAATAAAAAATCCAACTGTTCAAATTCTCATTACTGACCCTGCACCTAGCTGAGCAGATTGGCTTTAAATTCCTTACCATCTACTGCTACTACTAAATACAACTACTTCTACTACAAGTATACAGTGAAATGAATGATGCTTCAGGGATTTAAAGACTCTGACCGTGTCCCTGAGACATTGGAACACGTACGTACATGTCTCAGCATTTCATTGGTGATGAAAAAGTTCCTATAAACAGTAAACTGAGGTTAGGAACTGGGCTCCTCCTTGACTGTGTCTAGAAAACTTTTCAAAATATGTTTTTTTTTTTTTTAATCCCAATGCTGCCTCTTCTAGAATGGAAATCACCAATAATGACTAATTATTTTTTTTATATATATATAATAATCTAAGACATCGACTGGCCATACTATTTAGGAGCACTCCCATATCCAGGTTTCTGATGACAATACCAAACTACAACTTGGTCCTCAAGTCCAATCCTCACATATATCACAAACTTCAATCCTCTTTCCATAACTTAAAATGGAAAAGTGATAGAAATTCCACCAAATCATCTTTCTGTCCAAACATGTTGAATAATACTGTCACTCTGTGCTTTCTGGTTCCTATGACAGCTGAGCTGTTCACAGTAGTGAGAACACTTGGCTGGTGGTGAGCCCTTCTGAGTCAATGTGCACAGACCTGGAACGCACATCACAGGAAAGAAAGCGAGGTGCAGAACAGAGTAATAACAAAGCTGTGGTGCTCTTGACAAGTGGTGAGCCTATAAGGGAATCAACACAGAAAGTATGTAATCCGAGACACTGAAAAAAAAAAGAATCTTTATCATTATCCCATTTCTCATATATATAAGCAGAGTAAAAAATCATGAAAAACTTTCTCTTCGAGCCCAACATGAAAAGCTAGGAAAGCAACATGAAAGAAAAGGACACCTTTGTACATTAAAGAAAATATCACAACCATAAAGTAAATTCTTGAATGCCCACACTCCAAGCATAAAGCAAGATTAAATTATTAATAATAAAATTCTAAAAATTGCTACATTACTATGTGTTTTCATCTTTAATGCTATTTTTCAAATGCTTCTCATAGCATTTACTGGTCACAGCTATAAATACATATGTCAAAGTAAGCAACAGTCTTATTACTGCAATAACACAGAAAAATGGCACTTCACACATATCTTACTTTGCCATTTCATCACCCTGACCCGGACACACAAATAGGACT
The DNA here is from genome assembly GCF_024679095.1 of Eriocheir sinensis. Classification (NCBI taxonomy): domain Eukaryota; kingdom Metazoa; phylum Arthropoda; class Malacostraca; order Decapoda; family Varunidae; genus Eriocheir; species Eriocheir sinensis. The sequence goes on along the minus strand of NC_066510.1, from coordinate 31,218,369 downwards.
TAAGCGTTGTGTAATGTTCAACTCAAACAGAAATTCAACAAACAATATTCATACAAAAAAAATCATTAGTTTTTACTATGAAGTATAGTGAGTAAAGGATGGATACTCAATTCAACAAAAAGTGTATTAGTATCAGTTAAATTATGCAGGAATAGTCTTCCTTTTCTGTTTGTTCTTCCCATACATTATTAATACATTTTATGACTGCACACAACTAATATTAATGCAATCACTAAGACAAAGAACCCAGAAGTTTCATCAGGCAAAACCTAAACTTTTAACCATTTCCTGAAAACATAAATCCTGAGTGAAGAAATATTTGGTCTGCAGCTAAACACCCAAATCTTGCCTCCAACAAAATGTCAGCATGAGGTCACACCCTATCCAAGACCAACAGTTTTCTAGTGGAAGTCCTACAAGACCCTGATTAGCCCACGCCTCTCCTGCTTATCAAAAGTTGCTACAGTTAGTGCCACTTATTACAGTGTAAAATTAAAGCCCAAAATTAATGTTAGTTTTGAACACCAGCATATATGAAAGAAACAGTACAAAATATATAGCCTATAGTGATTGTAAACTAACAAAATCTGAACACAATATTCTTCTTATGATAAATGCACTGGAAATACCTACATTCACAGGGAAGTAGAAAATGAGAATCAAATACCACAAAAAAAGGAAAAGAAAAGAAAACCAGGAGTGGACATAGACAAATAAAGGAGAGAGATTCAGTCTGTGACCTTATATGTATAGGCATTACACAATATAACATCCTCAAAGTTCAAAGGGTCGTCTACAGATGAGTTCACTAATCAATAAGCAATTTTTCACAGACCAAGAAGGATGGACGTTCTCTCCTGTGCTGCCTTACTGTGCAAATCTTAGCCTTACGAAAACAAGCCCTGATGAAGATTAATGTTTATGGCTTCAGGAACATTATACACCCAATGGCATACTCCTTCTACTGCATATGCTCGAGATAATACCTAACACAGCAAATAATTATGATGCAATGCCCAACAACTACCTGATTGGAATTCTTATGATATTATTTTTATATATACTTAATCTGCCATAAATTACTGGCATGAGGTTATTATAATTCGTGACTGGAAGTAACAAGTAACACTGATGAAAACATGGTAAGTAATGACTTGGGGATGGATGTGAATGTGTAGAGCTTGTCTGTTATAAGGGAAAACTGTAGAAATATTTTAACTCGCTGAGAAGAAAATACTACTTAGGGTACCCGCAGTCCCCTTTATCAATGTGAACCGGAAAGTATAAGTTACCTTCTAAATTACCAGCAATAAATCTTTCATGCTTGTGCCTATGCAATCGGAATATCTTTGAAAAATCTTGCAACATGCGATAAGATTAAACTTCAAAATGTGAAAATACAAAATAAATGAACACAACAGAATAACGAACACAGTAAGTACACAATCCATTTCTTTCGGCTTTCATCACAGTCAACCATCGCTATACAATCAATGATAGGCTTGTAGCATTATGAACTTCCCTACTAAAAATCTACATGTGATCCCCTTCAATAAGTTATACGGTCTCTTTGCTATGCTGCACAGAGGAGATATGACCATATGGTTATTACGCCCCACAGTGGTTGTGCGATCATATGGCTCCCCAGAAATATCAATATCGTAAAGTATCTATAATACAAGAAATATAAAACCCAGCGCACTACAATCACGTGATCACCATGCTGCACATATCAGTACATTTTTATTGTTTCACTGATAATTGTTGCAAATATATCTTCTTCAGTTTGTTGGGGAGCTTTTATAATTAATTCTTCATTATTTTCAAGTGGCTTGGACCGTATCTCTATTCATCCCATGTTATAATGCTTTCAGTACAGGAATGATTGAGAGAGGTAATCCAAGTGTATAGCGAGGGATGCCTGCTTTGCTCATGCCTTCTTTCCATGTAACAAAATTGCCACATTTACCAGCCATTCACCTCAAATTATAGCACAACTATACGTAATATACGTAATCGTAAGTACCCCAATATTTGTGATTTTATGCTTTTATGCAACCAGAGAAATTATACATTACGTTAACTTAAACTAGCAAGGAACATTGAAAATAAGGAGAAATATATCATTCTTCAGTGCACAAAAACTCCTGCATAAAAATGCCTGAATAAAAAATAAAGCAATCAGTCTAGCACAACACCACTAACGAAGCACACAGTTGTAGTAAAGGATGACTATTGTCCAACATGCTGAGGATGGGGACCTTTCATACCAACCAGGGAAAGTTTATGACTATGATTAGCAGTCATCAGATTTTTCAATTATTACATTTGATGTAAAATAATGAGCAAAGAAAGAATTCATAAATAAAAACTGATTACTTTATCACTGATTTATATGAGGCTTTAGTTAAGAATAAACAGATACCGAGTTTATTATGGTGTTTCAACGAGCTAAACATTTTGCTAGAAGAAAATAAATAGTTATACCTTTCTCCAAATTAAAGAACACGGAGTTTCTAATGTTTTAACACACTAAATATTTCACAGGAAGAAATATATATTTGCTCACAGTCCCAGCCTTATTTAAGAACTAAAGTCTCTCACCAGTTGCACTTTTTCCCATTACACCTCGCTGACTATGGCATCATGGCTGATCTCCTCTGGCCATAATAATGCATGGATATCAAATGTTTGAAGCATACTAGAATGAACATAGGTTAAAAAAAAATCAATATACCCACAAATTGTCAATTAACAAAGTAGATAACAAATTCTTTGGTTAGAAGTGATTGGTTCTTAATCTAATTAATAAATTGTATCCCATATATGTTTGGAGAAGAGTATGATAAAGATCATCATTCAACAAGCACATGAATGGCTAACACTAGTGCCTGGGAGCTAGTTAGGGATCACTTCAGGAGAAGGAAGTTCATCCTATGTTTACAGTTTTCATTTGATGATCACCAACATTCGTATCAAGGAAAATTTGATTTCAATGATGTAAACTGTCTGCCATGACAAAAGGCAACAGTTTCTAAGATTAATGACAAAAACTATTTGTTTATGGAAGTACAATTGTAAAATCACACATTATTTTTTACACACCTTTGAAAATTATAGTGGTTGAACCATTAACTTGACATTTACTGCATATTACTTTTTTTGTGAGTTCTGAGTGTCTAGTTCCAAATTTCAAACATACTGATTTTCCATAAAAAATGCAGCACAAACCAAGCTATTCTGAAAGAAGTTCAAACTGCTCCAGGAAAGATTTTTGTAAGCATCCAGTAACTCAAGAGGCTTGCTTCAGCACATCAACAACCTCTGCATGGCTAAATTCTGCTAGAAAAACATGCACAAACTACAAACATTTCACTAATGTGTAATTTGCATTAGTAAATGTTCTAAAATTATGCAGTTGTTATGAGGAAGTCATTTTTCTAATAAAGATAGGCTAAACAACAACCCTTGCTCTTGATGGCAGCCAGGCAGTGTTCAGCCAAGGCAGGTGTGAGTGCCCCTTATGTCCCCTGGCTCACCTAGGAGAGGCACAGGCTGACTCATAGTTCATGTATTGACAACCTTTCTCTTTCTTACAACTTACATGTATGAAGGAAGATATGCAAATGAAGAAATATTATGAACACATAGAGGAGTACCATGTCATGTCTTGAGAAATACAAAGTGTAATGCAATTCATATTGCTTCATACCTAATTTCTTATATTTATATTACATATAAATAAATCACCAACCAATTTAATATTATACACACACACAAACACACACACATACACACACACACACACACCTATATATACGTACAATATATAATGTATACTGACTTATTTTCTAGTACATATATTGGAATAGAAAGAAATGTATCAATGCATAGCAGTATTTTCAAAGTAACTTCTATAGAACAAGATAAAAAGGAAAAGGAAATAGATAGGTCAACATATGTAGGTGACAAGTATTTCTGTTTTATGAAGATTTTCGAAATGACACATTGCTGCATGCCCTGTGTCTGCCCAATATCTTGATTCTGCAGCGCTCCGGGAACTCTTTATGCACCCAGAGAATGCACTACACTTTGACACCAAGCACGACACTGACCCCTACCTTTGGTCCATCTGCCAGCTCTTTGACATCTTAATTGCTAAAGTAAATGGGTATTACTGTTATACAGGCTATAAATCAGAGCACACCAAAGTATTAACTACAAAAGTTTTCAGATGGTTGGTTACTTCACTTTCATAGATGCATGAAACTGGGTTTTTGCAAAGAAATATTTGTGCATTTCAAATATAATATGACTATATACTTAAAAGTATTTCTTGAGGACGTATGCATTAATGACAAAAACATCCTAGAACCCCACAGTAATGTTCACCCAACAAAAATAATAAATAAGAATTTAACACATGAGGGGCAACATGATGCAGTATTCACAGGATTAATTCAAGCACAGCCACCACACTGAGGTCTGCCAGTAATGTGTACTTACTAGGGATAGGCAGAGAAGAGATGCACACAAAGGGAGGGTAATAAGTATTTACTCTAAGAAGCTCTCCCTGGTTTACCTTTGTTTCTTCACTTCCTCTGCCAAAGGTCTCGGATGATGAACCTGTGAAAAATTATACAAATAAATATGTTAACCACAAATTATAAACCTTCTTTGCAATCATATGAGATAGCAAGGCACATATATGTATGTCCCAATCTTATGAAGAACTATGAATCTGAGAAGTTTCTTACTTGTGTAGAAGTTTTCCTGTAGACTTCCATCATTTGAGCTCGAACATCTTCCATCAGTTTTGGCATGTCTTCTTTGGTCATGCCTTTTGTAGATATTGGTGGCAGGCAAGTTACAATTACGTGACCTGTATAAAAAAAAATATTCTCAATAGGCCAGAGTAAATTTAATTAAAAACCTTACAAGACCAATACTAATAATAAAATGATAAACATTGGTTACAGACGTGAAGAAACAAACAATTTAGCATACTGAAGGGGTCTGGCTGGAATAGGAAGACAGATTCTTAGGTATACCTGGATTGAATATCTTGAGAGGGTGGCTGAGGAATCCCCTGTAGGAAGAGTACACAATTGGCAGTATTGGTAACTGTCCTTCCACAGCCAAGTGAAAAGCACCTTTCTTGAATGGCAACATTTCATCACTCATGCTTCGTGTGCCCTCCGGAAACACCCACAGCTTCACCTAGAGAGAGGAAAAAAAAAAAGGAAAAAAGATATAATATGGGTTGAGACATCCATATAGCAACACACAAAACCTGAGCATGGCAATGTTGCTAAGGAAACACAGGTAAGCATTGTTGTATTTCAGTTATTAAAAGAAAACTAAAACCATTAAGCCGATACAGTGAGCAGAGCGACTCACATATCCACCTAGTGTTCTTAGCTGCCAAATGCATAATATCTGGAATACTACAAAGCTTACCAATGTTTTCTTAGCAACATTGTCATCCTCAGCCCTACACTATTCCAGTTATGTGATCCATCTCACAAAGCACGATGCTACCCAGTCAATGCATATAAATTTAGCACTTCATTACACTCAAAGTCCTTAGTCATTCAAGGACACATGGAAAGCAACTCTTTAACATACCTTTTCTTCTTTCACATATGCTAATGCTGCATTCATGGAAGCCTTGGCCCGGTCTGGGTTCCTGCGATCTATAAACCTGGTACCACACAGCCAGGCCGTCAGACCAAAGGGCATGGCGTAGAACAGCTCCTTCTTGGCAATGGCTGTGATTTTGTAAAACATTGGCCACATGTACACCATTCCTGGAAAAAAATATACAAAATAAAAACTATGGTGGAATCTTTAATGAACTTTATGAATCTTATCAGCTCATTATTTTCAATTGTGAAATACACACACACACACACACACACACACACACACACAAAGAAAAACACATCATACCTATATACACATGCAACAATTGAGCTTCTGTAAAAGTTTGCAAAAGTCTCAAGGCTTAACAATTCCAGTGCTAAGTGAATGGTACATGATGTTCAAATTAACAAATATCCATTTTGATTATCAAAGAACATTAAAAAAAAAAAAAAAAAAACATAGTGGGGTTTCATGCTGCCAAAATGTTGTTTTCTTTGAATGCACTTACTTTTGAATAAAAATTCCCTTAGTGTCTGCTTCATATATAAGAAAAACACCAATGAAAATACTATATAGTAGCTAAATAGAGAGACATACTATTGTGAATCTCTACTACACTGGAACTGAAAAGACATTTACTACTTTCTTTTACCAAAGGGCATTTAGACTTACAGTACATATACTTATCTACCCGTACGATATGATGAGGAAGCATGTCTAACCTAGGAAGTCAAGGGAGCTCTGGTGGTTTGCAACAACAATAGCAGCACGATCTACTGTAATGTGTTCCTGGCCGTGCACCTCCCACTCAAGACCGAGGAGGAGGTTTAAGGATCGCAGGGGAAATGTTGCAATTCTGGGAAAAGAGAATATACCAGGGCTAGCATACTTATGTTTTTAGACAGACTACATACACTGCCTTACACAAGCTTGAAAGTCATACATGTAAGTTTTGTCCCTAAGAGCACCTAAACTCATCAACTGTATTACTGTATCTGGCTGGCATCAGTAAGATAAAACAACATAAGAAATTTTAGCCAGGCCAATATGATTTCGTATAGAAGAGACTTACTTTCACAACTTTACAGAATACTTATCTAGCCATACAAAGTTACACTATGATAAAGAAGCATGTCAAACTAAAAAGTCATTGTCATAAGAATAGCAAATAGAAATAACAATAGTTGAAGAGGAAGACAAAAAAATAATCCCTTTGAGCTTTAAGCCTACCTAATCAGTTGTTTAGCTCCTGACCTAAACATACTAACATACCATAAAATTTTTCCAAACATTAATTACCAAAGCTAATGAATTATAGACATGGTATGACTGGCATGGATTTTCATAACCCAGGAAACCATTGTGCCTTCCCTTGACAAAAGACAATAATGTTGGGTTGGCTGGTGGTGCTAAACCCAGACACTCCTGCAGCAGTTCACAGGCAAAAACATACACATAAAAATACCTATGACCTGGAAATATAGAATGCCTGCTGCAAAGTTACAATCATGAAAATGAAAACGATAGAAAATATATGAGTGTATGGCACATGATATAAATCTGGGCTCCAACAATGAAGCACTTTGTGAGAGAATCTAATAAATAACCAAGTAACTGTGCAGCAGTAGACGTGTTATTTTTGAGACACAAGACTATTTATCAAGGGCAAAGTGATTTTTTTATGAAGATACTTTTTTTCAGTGCAAAGCAATGAGAAGTTACTTTTTTTGGTAATTATGTCAGCGGAATATTCCCCACAGCACCCCACCAATAGTAACCTAATGTTGTTTGAATGGCAAGAAATTAACCTATCTTTCGGCCACTCCTCTTGACTCTTTTGTGGGAGCAGTGAGTAGCGGGCGTTTTTCATTATTGTTTCCTTTTTGTTGCCCTTGAACTGTTTCCTCTACTGGAAAAAAAACTATTTCTTGGTAGTTATGACACAGAACATTCGTGATGCTGAAGGGATTCACCTCAACACACTGCGGCACAATCACAACACTGCATATTAACGTCTACTCCTGCATATTAACCAATAACCAAAACGACACACCACACCATTCAGGGCAGACATGGCCTTACAGCATGAAGGAAGCAATGAGGGGCCAGGAAGTGTCAGCGTGAGGGTGAGGCCACAGGAGCTGCCCTGCCCTGCCCTGTAACAGCCCATAGGGAAGACTTGTTGTCGCTTTCAGTTCTGCCGCCCCAAGACTGTACAATAAACTCCCTCTTGACATTAGAAGAACAAAGGATCTCTCTAAATTTAAGAAAGAACTAAAAACTTTTCTATTCTCTGACTGTTATGACATGGAAACATTGACAATTAACATGGCATATAAGTTATGATCAATACTGAAAATTTAATGAATTAAAATATGTGGGTCCTGCAGAGCGCTTCGGTGGAAGTGGGACCAGATAAACAAGAAAAACAAGTAACAAGTATATAACTTACAGAGTGTTCCGGACGTCTCTGGGGCGCCAGATGATGAGCGGGATGGCCATCACGGAGCACATCATCACCATGCTGTAGTAGAGCAAGAACTTGAGGTAGAGACGAAAGCGGTTGCTGAACTCATAGAGGAAGGAGGTGACCATAATGACGGCCACCAGCACGTTAGTGTACTCAGACGCCAACATCCTTCTGGTCACCCTCCACTATCTTCCCCTTCTTTTTCTTCTTCAGTAGACCGAAGGATGTTTTGTACCCCTTCCCTGGTCTTCCTTCCTTCGTATCTTTCCCTTCTTCTTCAGTAGACCGAAGGAGGCTTTGTACCCCTTCCCTGGTCTTCCTTCCTCCGTATCCTTCCCTTCTTCTTCTTCAGTAGACTGAAGGACGCTTTGTACCCCTTCCTAGGTCTTCCTTCCTCCGTATCCTTCCCTTCTTCTTCTTCAGTAGACCGAAGGACTCTTTGTACCCCTTCCCTGGTCTTCCTTCCTCCGTATCCTTCCCTTTTTCTTCTTCAGTAGACCCAAGGACGCTATGTACCCCTTCCTTAGTATTCCTTCCTCCGTATCCTTTTGTTATCTTTCTCCACGTCTCCAGACCCTCACCGAAACCGCCTTCCTGTGACACACTCGTATATCGTGTGTTATCTCCTGTCAGCCACAGCACTTTTTAGTCCCCAGTCTTTCTTCTTCTTCTTCAGTGCTGAGTCTCCTCTTAGCCTCCTCCTCCTTCGTCTTCCTCTTCTTCTTCGTCAGGTTTGAGCCTTTTCTTCAGTGCTGAGTCTCCTCCTCCTCCTTTTTTTCTGCGCTTCTTCTTCAGTGTTGAGCCTCCTTCTTTTTCTTCAGGTTTAAGTCTTCTCTTCTCCTTCTTCTTCTTCAGGTTTGAGTCTTCTCCACCTTGTTATTCTTCTTCAGGTCTGAACCTTCTCTTCTCCTCCTCCTTCTTCTTTTGACCTGTAACGCTTTGTATTGCTTCTTAGGTCCTCTCAGTCCTTCTTCTTCTTCAGGTCTGAGTCTTCTCCTTGCCGCCTTGCGCCTTCCTCTTCTGCAACCCTTGGACCTGTCAACTCATATTATCGTACTCACACCACTGCCTTTATCGGTTTCTGCCTAAAAGCTGCCACACACCTCCAAATAAAGGTATTCAGTCAACATTGTTATCGAAACTAAGTAATTAGTATTTTATGTATGATAAGAAAGGATAAATGAGTGTTAATGAAGCTGACTTGGGTGTAATGTTTAGGTGCCATTGTCGTACATATGGGAACGCAGCCCTAAGAACATAGAGGCAGGAGAGAAATATCCTCCACAACAGCTGAGAGACAAAAAAGCATCAAATTTTAACATAATAAAGTGTTAAACTATATCAATACGGATGCATTTCCTGGATTTAAAGTCTCCAGTATCACCTTAAGCCGCCATTCCCTTCACCGTGTTTATCAATTTTTATTCGATTGTACTTTTCGCCGATCATTTGGGCGTCTTTTCAAACACACGATATCTTTCTCAATAGACTATGGCTATTAGATGTCATGAATCAGTTCCTCAGTGGATTTTTTAAAGAGCTAAAGATGTAAACAGGCCGGCCAATAATGGTAGAAGTATATTCTTATCTTAATTAACTGGGTTTTTTTTATCAGGATTAGTGGTTATCTTATTTAGACAGCTGGACGTGTAGATGATGACTTATCGTCTTGAAAACTCCCATAAACCAAGAAAAATATAGTCTCTCTCTCTCTCTCTCTCTCTCTCTCTCTCTCTCTCTCTCTCTCTCTCTCTCTCTCTCTCTCTCTCTCTCTCTCCGGCACTTAACACTTTCGTAATCTCAAGTAGGATCTTTAATCTGTGGTCCCATACTTTTTTTACGTTTCAGTTTCAAGGTCTGGGAGAGAATTAACCTTGGATGCTGCGGTCCGGACGTTGCCATGGTAACAAAATCAGTCACTGAGTCATTTCGATGTCAAGTTCACCTGTACTAATTGGTTACACGTGGAGATTCTTCCTTATATGGTCAATCAACACGAACGGAGTCAGCAGGTAACGGAGCAGGAGGGAGATAGAGGTACATATATATAAGTTACCTTACCGCTGTGCCATATCCTCCAGCAGGACGTGGGCAACCATGGACTTCTATCTTCTTCTGTCCCTCGTGGCCCTGATGAACTGTCCACCCGTCATATATTCCCCCGTGCCAGCTTTATCAATCCGTACCCGTACATGTATTTCACTGTCGGTCTTCCTCTCCCTCTGGTTCCCTCCACCATCCCTGTCATTATCAGATTCTCCAGCCCCTCTCTCCTCATTACATGCCCCCAAAAATTCAGTTGTCTCAATCTCCCCGCCCCCATCAGCTCCCTCCTCTCTCCCATATCTCCAATACTTCTTCGTTCGACCTTTATTCTTGCCGTCCACGGGATCTTCATCTTCCTCCTCCACAGCCACATCTCCATCGCCTCCAGCCTATTCACCATCGTCGTTGATATAGTCCAACTTTCCACACCATATACATTGTTGACCACACGAGTTTTTATTAAGCTTTTCAGTGCTTTTATAGAAAACTATAGCAAAATGCGGTCTTTGCTATAGGCTACCTATTCTTTTAATTTCTGTATCACACCTTACATCCTCGGTCACAACACTTCCCAAATAATCAAAGTTCTCTACCCTCTCCACCGTTCGACCTCCACATCGCAGCTCCATTCGTGGTATCTGTGCATTCTTTGACATTACCAACCACTTCGTTTTCTGTACCTACATATTAATTGTCAAACCTTTGGATTCACTTTCTTCTTTTACTCTGTTTAGCATTAATTGTAATTTTTCTTTATTGTCTGTTATCAGCACAGTGTACCTTATGTTATTTACATTACGTCCTCCAATACTTATCCCCTCACATTCTCTGATATTATGCATTATTATTTCTCCATATATATAATGAAAACAAATCCGGTGACATTATACAACCCTGCCTGACACCTCTCTGATGTTCTGCCACTCTCGCCCAGTATTGATAGAGGTAGTATAGTAGTAGTAGTAGTAGTAGTAGTAGTAGTAGTAGTAGTAGTAGTAGTAGTAGTAGTAGTAGGCCTAGTAGTAGTAGTAGTAGTAGGCCTAGTAGTAGTAGTAGTAGTAGTAGTAGTAATAGTAGTAATAGTAGTAGTAGTAGGAGGAGCAGTAGTGCGAGGAGTATGTATAGGAGTAGTAGGTAGGTAGTAGAAATAGTGTAGTGCGGCGACGGCCTGATGAACGAGCCTCCCATAACCCACTTAACCAGTGGGGTACCTCTTTGGCCGACTCGGTAAGGAGTGGCTCTCCCGTCACGCTGGTCGCGGGTTCAATCCTAGTGTGTTTCGATACACGCAGAGAGAGTAATAGAAAAAAGAGAATAGAAAATCTCGTCATTAAAGTAGTAAAGGATTTTTAACATAATTTGCAAGTGATCTTCAATTGCCTAATCTCGTGACCTTTGCTTGGTTCTGCTGATACACAGTCTTACTCATCTTCGTGACTCACTCCATCTTACCAATTTACTCTTCCAGGTCCACTTTGCCCGGTAGATGATAGATAACGAATGAGAGTTCCCAGACATTTATAGGCTATTATCTCTCTCTATCGTTATCGGGACACGTATACCCAAGGCAGCCTCAAAGCAGCCCTTCCTGTCTCACCATCTTCCATTCAGACTTCCCTCTCCCCCATCCCCCCTCCTACCCACCTACCAGGGCGAGGATGGCGACGGCGTGCAGCTCACGTATCCTGCCAGCACTGAAGGAGGCGGTGAGCGTCAGGTCCGCCGGTGAGTGCTGTGCCTCCACCCGCGCCAGCTCCACAGCGGCGCCCTCACCCAGAAACTTGTCCACTTCTTCCACTGTTGGCGGGGTGTAGGAGAGAGGTAGAAAGATTATAGTTGATGAACAGAGAAAATACAGCAGAGTGATTAATACTGAATAAGCTAACTAACAAACAACAAATTAACTGACTGAATAACCAACTTACTAACCACTTAGCTGACTGACTCCCAAGTGAACTATTATTTAACAACTATCTAGTTAACTAAATAGCTTCTCAATAAACACTAGGGGGACGGACCATCTATCCACACACACACACACACACACACACACAGGCTACATACGTACATAATTATATATTCTTTCACCGAGGAGCACGTGCCGGTCGTGGTCCACAGTGACTGAAGCGGTGAGGGTGAGGACTGGCCACCCCAGCGCCACACCTTGTAGCTCCGCCGGTCACGGAAGCCCAGGCACTGTGGAAGGGAGCGGCGCACCCTGCAGAGAGGAGGAGGAGGAGGTTAAAATCTAAGCTTGTAGTGTTGCTAAATGCTAATCGATCATTAAATCAAGAGTAATATTGTATTGAAATATGCAAAGCAATTAAGAATAAATATTACAAGAAATGATGGATTAATTAATGCATTTAGTATTGGTACCTCTACCATGCACGTTACTACTACTACTACTACTACTACTACTACTACTGCTTCTGCTGCTGCTATTACTGCAACATGATTATTACTTATTGTTCATTACTTTACATTAGCGTCTTTATACATTTAATCCTACAATGATTAAAAAAGGAGGGTGGGGAAGCAAAAGATCGTCAACAATACATGAGTATAGGTATATAGCCTGCAGTGCCCGCCGTTCATGTCTCATAGTGGTCATAGTGGTCTCCGCAGCCTACCGTATCGAAGGAGAAGGCGAAGGTATTTTGGTACCACTGCAGGAGGGAGACGCCCCAGTCCCCGCACCACCATGCCGCCCCAGTCCCCGCACCACCATGCCGCCCCAGTCCCACCCCATCACCAGCAGGTACTCCCACCCACTCCAGTCCGGCCTGAACCGAAACACCTTTGCAATGAGATGGAAGAGTTAACACTGTATATAATGGCATCCCCTGGCAATAGTTGATACATCGTGACCTTATTTATGATGTGTCGTGTCCTTCCAGTGATCCTTTGTAATTTACCTTTCTTGTCCCAACATTCCAGGGGGCTTCGTGGTGCAGTGGTTAGCACACTCGGTTCACAACTGAGAGAGCCAGGGTTCGATTCCCAGGCGGAGTGGAAAAATTTGGGCGGCTTTTCCGATACCCTACGCCCCTGTCCACCCAGCAGTGCATGGGTACCAGGTATTAATCGAGGGTTGTGTCCCGTCTCCTGGGATCTGTTTCCTTCTCCTATAATTCCTTCTCCTTCTGTCTCCGGCATATGGCCACAGATGTTGCGCCGACTAAACGAAACTTTCCAACTTTTTCCCCAACATTCCTGATTGTGATTGATTAATTTTAATTCGTTCTTATGTTCATTCTTATGTTCTTATGTTTCTTAGTCGACACATTCTACCTCCCCGCAGCTCATTTTTTTTTTTTTATCCTCAGCTTGATTGATTGATTGATAGTATATTGTTGCAAGTAAACAACAAAGAAGGGAGGAGCATGCCATCCCAACCCCCAGGCAGTACAGCTTGTTTGTATACATTTTAAGAGTTCAATTCCTTCATTCTCCTTTGATTTATCTCATTTTTTTATTTTCGTTTTGTATCCATTCCCAGTTTTTAGTGGTTTCATGGGGGGGGGGGGGGGTAGTGATATTTGTTATGGTTGTGTGGTGAATAATTGATTGATTGATTGATAGTTTATTGTTGCAAGTAAACAACAAAGGAGAAAGGGAGGAGGTAGTTTAATTGTGTATGTTTGGTGGTTCGCTCCCGCTCATGTGTTTCGTTCCCTCTGGATCGCTCGTTTCGGATTCGCTTCGGACGTCTCATTTTACTTCGATCAGTTAGAAGGTGACGTACAGGTAGCTGATACAGAGGTTCAAACTTTCGCAGGCTGCCTTTCCTGCACACACCACGGTCCCCTCGAATCTCTTTCCTTGCGTGTGTCTGGGTAAGAATTGCTTTATAGGTACTCGCGTATACTAAATGTCTTCAGATATTTCTTATTGTTTTACTGTTTCTAAGGAAGTCATGTTCGTGAAGTGACTTGGCTAGGTGTTTTTATATTTAGTATTTTATGTTTAGTGTTTATATTTAGTGCTTTTATATTCATTTGGCCATGTGGTGGGCCCTGGTGAGTTTTTTTTTTGTGGTGGGGCCTGGTGTTTTTTTTTGGTGGGGCCTGGTGTTTTTGTTTTTTTGGTGGGCCCTGGTGTTTTTTGATAGGGCCTGGTGGGTTTTTTGTGGGACCTGGTGTTTTTTTGGTAGGGCCTGGTGTTTTTTTTGTGGGGCCTGGTGTTTTTTTGGTGGGGCCTGGTGTTTTTTTGGTAGGGCCTGGTGTTTTTTTGGTAGGGCCTGGTGTTTTTTTGGTAGGGCCTGGTGTGTTTTTGGTGGGGCATGGTGTTTTTTTGATAGGGGTTGGTGTGTTTTTGGTGGGGCATGGTGGGTTTTTTTGGTGGGACCTGGTGTGTTTTTTGGTGGGCCCTGGTGGGTTTTTTTGGTGGGCCCTGGTGTTTTTTTGGGTGGGCCCTGGTGGGGTTTTTTGGGTGGGGTGTGGTGTTTTTTTTTGGTGGGACCTGGTGGGTTTTCTTGGTGGGCCCTGGTGGGTTTTCTTGGTGGGACCTGGTGGGTTTTCTTGGTGGGACCTGGTGGGTATTTTGGTGGGACCTGGTGGGTATTTTGGTGGGCCCTGGTGTTTTTTTTTTTTTTCGTGGGGCCTGTTTTTTTTTATGCCTAGTGTTTTTTTTTTGTGGCGTGTTTTTTTTTGTGGCGTGTTTTTTTTTGTGGAGCCTGGTGTGTTTTTTTGTGGGGCCTGGTGTGTTTTTTTGGTGGGGCCTGGTGTGTTTTTTTGGTGGGACCTGGTGTATTTTTTTGTGGGGCCTGGTGTGTTTTTTGTGGGACCTGGTGTGTTTTTTGGTGGGACCTGGTGTGTTTTTTGGTACGGCCTGGTGTTTTTTTGTGGGACCTAGTGTGTTTTTCTGGTGGGACCTGGTGTGTTTTTTGGTGGGCCCTGGTGTTTTTTTTTTTGGTGGGACATGGTGGGTTTTTTTTTTTTGGTGGGGCATGGTGGTTTTTTTTTTGGTGGGACCTGGTGTGTTTTTTGGTGGGCCCTGATGTTTTTTTTTTTTTTGGTGGGACCTGGTGGGTTTGTCTTGTCGGACCTGATGTGTATTTTGGTGAGCCCTGGTGGGGTTTTTTGGTGGGGCCTGTTTTTTTTTGTTGCCTAGTGTGTGTTTTGTGGGGCCTGTTTTTTGATGCCTAGTGTTTTTTTGTGGCCTGTTTTTTTTTGGTGGGGCCTGGTGTTTTTTTTTGGTGGGACCTGGTGTATTTTTTTGTGGGGCCTGATGTTTTTTTGTGGGACCTGGTTTTTTTTTTTGTGGGGCCTGGTGTGTTTTTGGTAGGGCCTGGTGTTTTTTTGTGGGACCTGGTGAGTTTTTGGGGGGGACCTGGTGTGTTTTTCTGGTGGGACCTGGTGTGTTTTGTGGTGGGCCCTGGTGGGGGTTTTTTGGTGGGACCTGGTGTTTTTTTTGGTGGGGCATGGTGGTTTTTTTTTTGGTAGGGCATGGTGTTTTTTTTTTTGGTGGGGCATGCTGGTTTTTTTTTGGTGGGGCATGGTGGTTAGGGCATGGTGTGTTTTTTTGGTGGGGCATGGTGGGTTTTTTTTTGGTAGGGCATGGTGTTGTTTTTTTGGTGGGGCATGGTGTTTTTTTTTTGGTAGGGCATGGTGTTTTTTTTGTTTTTTTTGGTGGGGCATGTTTTTTTTTTTGGTGGGGCATGGTTTTTTTTTTTGGTGGGGCATGGTGTTTTTTTTGGGGGGCCTGGTGTTTTTTTTTTTTTTTGGTGGGGCATGTTGTGGGGTTTTGGTGGGCCTTGGTGGGGTTTTTTTGGTTGGATCTGGTGTTTTTTTTTTGGGGGGGGGGGGCATGTTTTTTTTTTTTTGTTGGGGCATGGTGTTTTTTTTGGTGGGACCTGGTGTTTTTTTTGTGGGGCCTGGTGTTTTTTTTTTGTGGGGCCTGGTGTGGTTAATGTTTATAATGGCACCATCTTAGTCAGCACATTCTACCTCCCCGCAGATCATTTTTTTATCCTTAATCACATTTTTTATCATTTTGTATCCATTCCCAGTTTTTAGTAGTTTCATGGAGGGGGGATATATTTGTGTGTTATGGTTGTGTGGTGAATAATTGGTTGATTGATTGATAGCTTATTGTTGCAAGATACGCCGCCTGCCTTTCCTGCAGACACCACCTCGAACCTCTTTCCTTGCGTGTGTCTGGGTCCCTCTATTGTCACTTCGACGGCATGCATACATCTAGAAATTGGAACTATGGTTTTGCTCCATCTCCAACCATCCTCAGGGGTAACAGGTATGTTTGGAAAGCCGCTCCAGCACACCATCACTCAGCCACCGCCTCACAAAGACACTATTTTTAAGTCGTTTCCTTTACTGTTTAGATTTAGTGGTTTTTATATTTATTTAGCCATTTTCTTTCAGGCCCCTCGACAGCATACATCTAGAAATTGGAACTCTGGTTTTGCTCCTTCTCCAACCATCCCTGATACCCTACGCCCATGTCCACCCAGCAGTGAATGGCTACCAGGTATTAATCGGGGGTTGTGTCCCACCTCCTGGGATCTGTTCCCTTCTCCTATAATTCCTTCCCCCTCCTGTCTCTCCGGCATATGACCACAGATGTTGCGCTGACTAAACAAAACTTTCCAACTTTTTCCAACCATCCTCAGGGGTAACAGGTATGTTTGGCCGTGTTTTATAGCGGCGGACGGGATGCGAACCTCTGTGCGCCTGAAAGCCACTCCAGCACGCCACCACTCAGCCACCGCCTCACAAAGACACGGTATTTTTAAGTCTTTTCCTTTACTGTTTAGATTTAGTGGTTTTTATATTTAGCCATTTTCTTTCAGGCCCCTCGATGGCATACATCTAGAAATTGGAACGCAGGTTTTGCTCCTTCTCCAACCATCCCTGATACCCTACGCCCTTGTCCACCCAGCAGTGAATGGCTACCAGGTATTAATCGGGGATTGTGTCCCGTCCCCTGGGATCTGTTCCCTTCTCCTATAATTCCTTCCCCTCCTGTCTCTCTGGCATATGACCACAGATGTTGCGCTGACTAAACAAAACTTTCCAACTTTTTCCAACCATCCTCAGGGGTAACAGGTATGTTTGGCCGTGTATTTTATAGCGGCGGACGGGATGTGAACCTGTGTGCTTCTGAAAGCCACTCCAGCACGCCACCACTCAACCACCGCCTCCCTCTTGCTTAGGGAACAAATCACAATACAAGGTATTTTTAAGTCGTTTCCTTTACTGTTTAGATTTAGTGGTTTTTATATTTATTTAGCCATTTTCTTTCAGGCCCCTCGACGGCATACATCTAGAAATTGGAACTCTGGTTTTGCTCCTTCTCCAACCATCCCTGATACCCTACGCCCTTGTCCACCCAGCAGTGAATGGCTATCAGGTATTAATTGGGGGTTGTGTCCCGTCTCCTGGGATCTGTTCCATTCTCCTATAATTCCTTCCCCCTCCTGTCTCTCTGGCATATGACCACAGATGTTGCACCGACTAAACGAAACTTTCCAACTTTTTCCAACCATCCTCAGGGGTAACAGGTATGTTTGGCCATGTATTTTATAGCGGCGGACGGGATGCGAACCTCTGTGCGCCTGAAAGCCGCTCCAGCACGCCTCCACTCAGCCACCGCCTCCCTCTTGCTTAGGGAACAAATCACAATACAAGGTATTTTTAAGTCTTTAAAGGATTCCTTTACTGTTTAGCATGAGTTCGTGGCGGTTACTTTTATTCCTCGCCAGGTCTGATATTTTCCGGTGTTTCCCTTTTTTTCATGTTTTCCTCGTCACGCTCCTCACCTCAACCTTCGTTTAGGGAGTGACCTCGCTTAGCCTTCCTCTCACCTACCTTAACCTGCCCTAACCTTGCCTGACCCACTTACCTGTTTATTGAATGGCTGTGACTTTTTTAATCACATGTTTACCTGTCTTAATTATTTGAACACTTTGGAATTGATGACATATGTAGTGCGGCGACTATTCCTGATGAACGAGCCTCCCATAACTCACTTAGCCAGTGGGATACCTCTATGACTGACTTGGTAAAGAGTGGCTCTCCCGTCACATTGATCCCGGGATCAATCCCAGCCCAGGCAGCCGGCGAATGCCCTCTCCTGGTCTTGATTAATTTCTCGTGTGTTGTTTCGATACACCCAGAGGTTGGTAGGAAAATAGAGGAAAAAGAGTAAAATAAGCTTGCGGGGCATGACAGTGGTGGCATAGCGGTGGGCATCTGCAGTTCTGTTGAGTTTCCCCGAAGGGGTAACAGGTAGCATGGCCCATGTTCTGGGGGTAATGGAAAATGAGAAGTGTTGGAGGTATGTCTCTATGGGGACATTGTGAAATAGTACACCAAAATGGGTCAGTCTAAAGGTCTCAACACACAGAAATTGATCTACATAGAGGGGAAAGCCGTGTAGTGCGGCGACTATGCCTGATGAACGAGCCTCCACTTAGCCAGTGGGTTACCTCTTTGGCCGACTCGGTAAGGAGTGCTGGCTCTCCCGTCACGTTGGTCGCGGGTTCAATCCCAGCCCAGGCAGCCAGCGAATACCCTCTCCTGGTCTTGATTAATTTCTCATGTGTTGTTTCGATACACGCAGAGGTCGTGTAGGAAAATAGAGGAAAGAGTAAAATAAGCTTGCGGGGCATGACACGTATACCACAGAGTTATATACTCTGTGACGTGGTGGTGGTGGTGGTGGTACGTGATAGTGGTGGTGGTGGTGGTGGTACGTGATGGTGGTGGTGGTACGTGATAGTGGTGGTGGTGGTGGTGGTACATGATGGTGGTGGTACATGATATTGGTGGTGGTGGTGGTGGTGCCCTTACCTTGTCCTTCCCTTGTACACAAAAATTTTCTTTATGTTGCTGTGAAAAAAGATCTGAGCATGTAGTGAAAGTTGAGTGAAAAGTGTAATAGTGGAAAATAGCAAAAGTGCATAGGCAGGCAAATCAGGGAAAGAAAAGGACAGAAAACCTAAGTTCAGGATGAATGCTTAATCTGGCATAATGGTAGTATCGTAACAACTTTGGTGCTGCTGCGATTGGCTATAAACAACATCTATGGCTTTTGAATGGCAAACCTAACTTCCTCTTCAACTGTTCACATTAACCTTTTTGCTGCTGCTGCTATTAACAACTATATATGGTTTCTGCATGACAATATTTGCTGCTACGGCTATTTACAATTTCTACGGATTTGGGTATTGCAACAAACCCATACACTGTTGATCGAAACAACCCCGTAAGCTTTTGTTACAACACCGCACACTTTTGTTACAACCCGTATGCTTTAGAAACAACCCGTATGCTTTCGAAACAACCACGTATGCCTTCAAAACAACCCCGTATGCTGTCATAAGAACTTGTACTCCTTCCTTCCGCTAACGTAAGAAGCCGTATTTATTCTAAGGCTTTCGTAACCACCCGCACTCCTTCCGTTATCGTAAGAACACGTATCGCTCCTTCTGCTGTCATAAGAACCCATACTCCCTCCTCTCGTAACAATCTGCACTGCTTTCGAATAGCGACCCATTTTGTTTTCGGTCCCAACACCTCGAACTGCTTTCATTCAACCCTTTCCACTTCCTACCGCAACAACCCGCACTGCTGCTCCGGCTATCGCAACCCTTACTTCTGCTACCCATGTACTGCCCAGACCTTTAATATACCCCAACTTTAGCATCTCCATTTAAGAGAAGCACTGGGGGGCAGCATGGGCCAAGCAAAAAGTCGTAGGAACTGGCACGCGCTATAGATAAAATCTGCTTTGCGCTGTTGTTCCTCGTACTGTGGCAATGACACGAACAATTCATTTCCTGAACAAATAAAAGAGGATTAGGCCTCCTGGGGACACCTCTTGAGAAAAAAAAAAAAACGCACCAAGACTTTTACCTCAAATCAAGGTGGTGTGGAAATAAAGTCAACACACGAACACACACACAGTACCATACACCCTGTTATGCAGTGTCTTTGCCATACGAAGACACACATATACGGCTGAGAGGGCTGATCCTCGATGATGTACGGTTGAATGTCCGCAGTAAGGGTTATACGTGATGATTTCTATACACAAGTAAATATACCTAACGAAAAATGTTTGATTAAAATGCCTTCTGTTTCCTTAGGGATGATTCTTGATGGCATATGATTGTATGCCTGCAGGAAGGGTTATGCGTGATGATTTCTATACACAAACTAATATATATTACAGGAAAATGAATAAGGTTAGTATATAAGGTCGAAAAGGCTGGTTCTCTACGATGCATGTTTGTATTGCATTCTTTTATACACCCCATGCTTGCAAGAAGGGCTATACGTAATGAAATTTATACACAAGTAATTATACACCACAGGAAATGAAGAATGCAATGTTTGTATAAGGTCAAAAGGGCTGGTTCTTGACAATGTATGTCTGGATTGCATTCTCCCATAAACTCCATGCTTGCTGGAAGGGTTATGCCTTATACGTACTGAAATTTATACAAAAGCAATTATACGTAAGAGGAAAATGATGAATGAGATGGTTGTATAAGGTCAAAAGGGCTGAGTCTCGATGATGTGTGTCTGTGTTGCATTCTTTCATACACTCCATGCTTGCAGGAAGGATTATACGTAATGACTTCTATACACAAACTAATATACATAACAGGGAAATGAAGAATGAGATGTTTGTATGAGGTCAAAAGGGCTGAGTCTCGACGACGTATGTCTGTGTTCCATTCTCCCATATATACACTCCATGCTTGCATAAAGGGCTATATGTACTGAAATTTATAAAAGCAATTATACATAAAAGGAAAATGATGAATAAGATGTTTGTATAAGGTAAAAAGGGATGATTCTCGACGATGTATGTCTGTATTGCATTCTCCCGTACACCATGCTTGCAGGAAGGGTTATACATAATGATTTCTATACAAAGTAATATATGTAACAGGAAAATGAAGAATGAGATGTTTGTAAAGGGTCGAAAGGGCTGATTCTCGACGTATGTCTGTATTGCATTCTCCCATACACCATGCTTGCAGGAAGGGTTATACGTAATGATTTCTATACAAAGTAATATACGTAACAGGAAAATGAAGAATGAGATGTTTGTATAGGGTCGAAAGGGATGATTCTCGACGATGTATGTCTGTATTGCATTCTCCCATACACCATGCTTGCAGGAAGGGTTATACATAATGATTTCTATACAAAGTAATATACGTAACAGGAAAATGAAGAATGAGATGTTTGTATAGGGTCGAAAGGGATGATTCTCGACGATGTATGTCTGTATTGCATTCTTTCATACGCTTCTTGCTTGTAAGAAGGGCTATATGCACTGAAATTTATACACGAGCAATTATACTTATATTTGTAAGTGTATGTACGAAGCGACATACTTTAGGTGCAAGTTACTGGGTTATATTTGTAAGTGTATGTATGAAGCAACATAGTTTGAGCGCAAGTTACTGGGTTATATTTGGAACTGTATGTACGAAGCGACATATTTTAAGCGTAAAATACTGGGTTATATTTGTAAGTATGTACGAAGCGATATATTTCAAGCGTAAGTTACTGGGTTATATTTGTAACTATGTACGAAGCGATATATTTTAAGCGTAAGTTACTGGGTCATATTTGTATGTACGAAGCGACATATTTTAAGCGTAAAATACTGGGTTATATTTGTAAGTGTATGTACGAAGCGACATATTTTAAGCAGAAGTTACTGGGTTATATTTGTAAGTGTATGTATGAAGCGTTATATTTTAAGCAGAAGTTACTGGGTTATATTTGTAAGTGTATGTACGAAGCGACATATTTTAAGCGTAAGTTACTGGGTAGAAGTGGTAGGCGGTCACAGACAAGATCAAGAAAATTAGGTCTTTTCACGCGCAGGTTTTGACGTCATCAGCAGTATGATAGAGAGCAGGCGGAGGATAATAAGGAAAAAGAAAGATATTTCATGGGATAC
The DNA here is from genome assembly GCF_024679095.1 of Eriocheir sinensis. NCBI lineage: Eukaryota > Metazoa > Arthropoda > Malacostraca > Decapoda > Varunidae > Eriocheir > Eriocheir sinensis. Next base: position 31,196,258 of record NC_066510.1, on the reverse strand, counting down.
TGAAACGGCTTCAGTTTTTTTTTTTTTCTTTTTTTGTGTGTCACATTTACTCACTCATACTCTCTCACACGCACACTCACACTTTCACACACTCACACACACACACTCGCACTAGGACACACACTCACTCTCATACACTCAACACTTACACTCACACTCACACTCTCACACTCGTGCACTCACTCACTCACTCACTCACTCACTCACACTCACTCACTCACTCACGCACATCTTGGTCACAGAAACCACTCGGCTACAGAGGCGTAGGGGCTGGGGAAGAGAAAATTCACTAAATACGTTTTAGAACACTCCTGACAGCTGATCCAAAGTGGCCCACATTGCCCATATGGGTCCCACATCAGACCCATGCTTATAAACATTTGCCCACATATATCCCAAAAAGGGCCCACTGTCGCCCACAGGCAATCCCCAAATCAACATCGCCACCTTTATTGGCAACCTCCATGAGAAGTAATTACTATTGCAACACTTTCTTATCATCATCCATTTTCAGAGCTCGTCAGATGTTTTCGGGCACTTGCACTCGATGGTATATAGAGATGATGAGGCACACAGAGAGGGAAAATATAAGGATATAACGGCCGGTTACTCCTTTTCGATTCATTTAGTAGACTATACGTCTCGGTAAATTGGTTATGATGAATGTGGCTGATTGAACTGTTGGCTATAAATGTTAGAACCTCAAGTATAGATGAAGAATAGAGGTGGACAACAACAATAAGACAGGGAAATTGAAATGACAACAGTTACTCTATTATTTCTTTTATTATGCGTCATGAAAAGTGAGTATAATGATTAATGGGCCATGAAGTGTAAAGATATGTAGCTTCATGCAGGTGTAGATGAGACATGGAGATTAAATTAAAACGACATAACTGTTACACATATATTCGATGTCTTTATTGCGTGATGTATTTATAAATTACGTTTTGGTATATATAAATAAATTTTAAAAATGAGCGGGAAGTTTGTGAGAGACGGCGAGCAAAGCGGAGAATTAATTAAAGGAGGTGCGTGGATACAAGGCCATTGAGCTTATCAACTACTGTGATCAGCCTTGTTTTGAGACCTCGCAGTTGCAGGAGAGCATAACCATCTATGAGAAAAACTTATGGTCGAGCCTTATAAATGCCCTGATCAATCATCTTTGCCCCATATTAAACATTTCGGAGCTTACACACCCTCATTTGATAAGGCTTTCGTATAGATAGTGTCTGGGTATCCCCATGGGTATAGATTTACGAGTCTATAGTGTTTGTCTGACTAGGCTTCTGCACCATATAGACGTAAAAAGCACTCATGAGAAACTGACTAAAACCTCCTGTGTGGCCTTTGGAGATAGCTGTCGTGAGAGCTTAAAGCGTCTGAGGAGTGATAATATGCCAAGAGCTTTGGACACCACTTCACCCAAGGCCCCAAGGAGTCTAAATTCCTTGCCTTCGCCTCTCGCCTATGCTCATTGAAAGGTAGAGATCGCTGGAGTGAGTGCATGATTGAACAATGGATAGGCGCTGGTACATCACTCACTCCGGAATAAGCAACTGACATGGCAGAGGACTAGACTCCCTTTCCATCTCGAGTGTGGGTTCGGAGTTTGACGTGACGGTAGCGAGGGCGGCGAGCAGGACGTGAGGCTCTTCGTCTGAGGAGAGTGGGAGCTCCTCAGCCTCCTCCTCCTGTGGCTCATCCAGCGCCATTGATAGTAGTAGCTCCTCCTCTCTCGCTAGTTGTGCTTGTACCTCCTCTACCGATGACTGGGAAGGCCCATGTAAAGGTGAACTGGGTCGCTCGGGAAAGATCTGAAAGAAAAAGGAATGAGATATGGTGCGAACGTAATAAGTGGGCCTGAAGATAAAGATATGACGTGAATAAAACTGCTGTTCGTGGAATTATGGATAACATAGATAAGTGGGTATTCACGCGAGCTGGGTTTTAATTGCAGCGGAAGATTAAATTATCAGTGTGGTGGGTTTACAGGGGCACTGATATAGGAATAAAATATACAACAGAGGCTGGCAAAACAGAAGAAATACATGCCTCGCTTGATGATAATATTTTACAAAGCGGCTCAGCGAAAAAAAAAAAAAAAAAAGCTCGTTAAACCCATATATGGCTTTTTATACTCAGGATATTGCCACTATTTATATAGCAATTACTGACTAATTCATATATTTCTAACACTTTAATTAATCTGATTTATTGGGTTTATCTTTCACCTCACGCCTTCATATATATGGTAATTAAGGTTATTAAGGTTATGTCAATATTTCCTTTTTTTCGTAGGTGTTAAGTGAAAATCAAGATAATCAGTCTATCAATCACGAGAGAGAGAGGAAACAAACACGCAACTTCCTCTAGTCTTCATTTCACATTTTGGTTCCCATACAACCTACTTTCTAAGGAAATGGCCAGATAAGCAAGATTTAGAAGGGAATGTAGGGAAAGAACAGACATCTCCCATGGTGTACCACTCTACGCCAAGCACTAAAACTAAGGGTATGAAGACTTGAGTGATAAAAGTGCAGCAAGAAATAGGCTATGTTTAGGAGACTGATCAGGCGATAGTGTGAAAGGAAAGGCAAAAACGGCTAACATATGATATACCTCCTCTTGCAAGGTGGGGAAGGGATGGAAGCGGGGGGGCGTAGAGATAACTGCGATAGGGAGTGATGTAAGTGGGGGCGTTTGAGGAAGGGGAATTCATGTTGTTGCAGCTATAGGAAAAAGATAAAACGGGGACAGTCCGACAGGAAATGCCTTAAGCTGAGGAGCTAAACCATCATAAATTTTGTTGAGGTGATTCATCCGCGGTGCGTGTTTGTGTGAGTGAGCAAGGTGAGTGAGTCAGTGCTGAGAGGTCTTTTTTTGTTTTGTTGTTGTTGTTTTTAACCTTGAGCAGTTTCCTTGACGTCATGCATGGGCGGGCTGTACACGTAGGCGAGAGTGACCAAAAATGTTGCAAGGAAAGTGAAAGTCCACACACACACACACACACACACACACACACACACACACACACACACACACACACCAGGTTGTTCAGGTGCCGTAGGTTAGGAGATGAGGCGTTCCGGGGGAGACCACATGCTCTTCCTCTCGTAGAAGCAGGCCTCTGTTCGCTAAAATGCCGCACTCTGCTGCTCACCACAATGTGATGGCTGGACACCACTCCTTGACCCGGGTCGATAGCCAACGCAAGAGCCACACCTAACCTGCTCACACCTTGCGCTAGGGTCGACACGTTGCAGACCGGGTCGTCCTCCAGAGATACAGTGTATGGGCTATCGAAGGAGGTGTATTTAGGTGGTGGGCTCTGCAGGGCGAAGGTGCAGTCGTAGCATGGAAGGCCTGATTCAAGCTCCTGACATGCCTCACACGCCTTCTCTTTATTCCTCCGAAAGAACAGTTTGTGTGCCATGGGGTTAGCTTTGTCTGTCACACACACACAGGTTGAGAGAATTACACCATGTACTTCGACGTGAGAACTTGTATGTGTCGAACTATTTTTTTATCTCTTCTCCTTTCTATTATCTCTTCTTTCAGATATCAGTGTATGTTTCAAACACTCGTTCAGTCAAACACTTCACACACTGTAAGAACTACGAGGGGACGTTACTGCTCCCTCCCTTTCTGTTCAACTCTTGTCAAAGGAAGACACGTTCTGGCGCGCGTGTCTTGATAACAACCGTACGCAGGTGGGCGTCCAAAGGTTGCCAACGATGAACTGACGCTTACTCCTTCCTTACGAACCTTATAAAGCCCAAAATTTCCCATGACGCAATAGAAGAATTATCTGTATATGGGAAAAAACTGAGTACTGAGAAAACGTTAGATTAGCACATTACACGGACATCAGTGCGTTCCGGTAGGTTACATGTCTAGACCGTAACAGCATGTATAGATAATTTTCAGGGGTAATAATAAATGTGCTAAGATGGTTTATGGTGATGCATTAGCCCAGGCAGTAGAGTAGAGGCGTTTACGTGCTTCCGGTCTGTGTGCTTCACGTGGTGTAACTCTCGTATCAGCATCACCAAGGATTAACTCCATCTAGCACGCGTGTGACGTTCATCTTGACTTGTACAGCGTGATGCAATCGGTGATCATGATGATGGTTATTATTATTATTATTATTATTATTATTATTATTATTATTATTATTATTATTATTGTTGTTGTTGTCATTATTATTGTCGTTGTTGTTTTTACTATTATATGTTTTTACTATTATTATTGTGTATTATTATTATTATGTATTATTATTATGTATTATTATTATTATTATTATTATTATTATTATTATTATTATTATTATTATTATTATTATTATCATCATCATCATCATTATATAATTATTATTGCTGGTAGTAGTAGTAGTAGAATTATTATTATTAGTTTATTATTATTAGTAGTAGTATTAGTATTAGTATTAGTAGTACATAGTAGTAGTAGTGCATAGTAGTAGTAGCCTTCCTCCGTTTGTACTTCCTCCTGCCTACGACTTGAGCTCTTCAAGAGAGGAGTATATATCAAGGCACCTAGATTTCTATTAGCAATTGGACTCTCTTTTTGGCCACTCATTTCTACTCTCTTTATAGGAGCAGTGATCAGCGTTTTTATTTATTTATTTATCTTTACCTTTAATCTGCTTCCTTTGCTGTAAAAAAAAAAAAAATAGGTATTATAGAATCCGTGCACGTATAACCAATACCGGGAAAGCCCCAAGTGGGAATGACACAATGTATTTTTAACAAGCTAATCGAGTGTTTTATTTTTTTTATCAAACGGTTTATCAGTGGATTGAAGTTACCCGACCCCTCCCCCCCTCTCTCTCTCTCTCTCTCTCTCTCTCTCTCTCTCTCTCTCTCTCTCTCTCTCTCTCTCTCTCTCTCTCTCTCTCTCTCTCTCTCTCTCTCTCTCTCTCTCTGTGTGTGTGTGTGTGTGTGTGTGTGTGTGTGATTCATATTTGTACTACCGTAAAAGGTTTGACAAGCCCGCAATGTTTCACAATATCCCACTCTGTAATGCTTATTTACCTATGTGTGTGTGTGTGTGTGTGTGTGTGTGTGTGTGTGTGTGTGTGTGTGTGTGTGTGTGTGTGATTGATTGATTGATAGTTTATTGTTGCAGGTAAACAACAAGGGAGAAGGGAGGAACATGCCATCCCAACCCCCAGGCAGGACAGAGTGTGATTATACAACTATTAATACATGTGTAGATAGCACCATGAAATTAAAAAAGATACAATGGTAGGAAGGAAAGCACAACAAGGGAGGGGGCAGTACCTCCCCCTGGACAATAAGACAATAAAATGTGGGGACGGAGAACATTGCCCAAGCACTAGATGGGAATGAACACAGAGATAGAGTAAATGTGTAATGTAAAAAGTATGACAGAGAGAGAACGAAAATGATGCAAGTGTTTCTGAATGAGATGGGACATGCAGTGGATTTTTCTTGCCCCTAAGTAGTTGAACACCGACTTTCTGTATATTTTGTTTTCCTTCACAGGAGCTGCCGATACAAAGGCCTGGCTGCCGCTGGGGAGAAATCTCAAATTTTCAACCCATCTGTGACATCAAGATCACGATTAAGATCAGGGGGCTGTTGTTGTTGACATGACCTGCTGACTTGTTATGTGGTTTACCAGTCCAGGGCATAACCTCCAGGGGCTAAATTAACGTAAAGTGTAGCTGAGACACAAGACTCCAAGACTACTGAGGTGAGGGGGATATAGAGTTAATAGATCGTCTGAACATAAGCGATTTCTAACATGAAGGTAATGCCTATATTCCATTCCCAGGTTATGATGGATTCCATATACGTATGATTGCAGAATAGACAAGCCAACACAGAAGCAGTTATTGGTTATTATATGTATGTATTGACTGACCTAACGGCCTTCCTTTGCATTTCCTCCTGGCCATGAAGAACTCTATCAAGAGGGGAGTATGTCAAGACACCTCTCCATCTGAAATTGACCATCGATTCTGGCTATTCAGTCTCAGTTTGCTGTTGCAAAGCTGATATCTAGCTTGTCATTTTTTTTTTTGGGGGGGGGCCTTGATTTTGCCTTTGAGCTTTTTCCTTTACTGTCAAGAATAATAATGCAATAATCTACTTGCCACCTTACTCCAGAAATGGGTTAAAAGGACTTATAACCCTCCCAGAAACTTCTTGAAATGTTTATTATATACTCTAACTAAGCAGTCCACCACACAGTTCCTACTGGTATTTTTCTAGATTGTCACCTGTTTCACAGCCACGAACACTTTAGTGTTCTATGAAGGGTTTACAATACAGTGGCGTAATGCTTTGCCGTCGCAAATCACTCATTCTCGAGATATTTTTTTTTTCGTAAACATTTACATCAGTTGCGACCATCATGGTGGTGGTGTGAGAGGGAAGGAAGGGAGGGAGCAGGGACTGCAGGACTGAAAGTGTTCATTTATGTCATGTTCCCAATTTAATACCTTCACTCCGGCGACATCAGCGTCCGACGGCGTCACTGTTAGTCCTCTTTTAAACCTCTTAAGAGGATTAAGAGAAATTTAGAGGAGGATTGAGAGGTTTAGAAGAGGATTAATCCTCTTCTATTTCCTCTTGACCCTTTCCATACTGTGATGCCGACGTCTGCATCACGGATGGAAAGGGTTAAACAATTTTCCCCACAAAACCAATGTGACTGGAACCGACCACCACAGCCCTTCAAGAAAGTTTCTGGCACAATGAATCTCCACAAAAAATAATTAAAATATAAGAATTACACATAACTTGGAATTTATTTAAACTGTAACTCATATTCTGCCCTTCTCCCAGTGCTATTATGTGTCTGATGTGGATTATTGCACGAAACTGGTATCCTCAGACATTGCGTACCCTGAAACTGCTGTCATGCATCTAAGTTTAAGAAACCCTGCTTTAATGTGAATAAAGCTCACACTGGCAGATTATAGGTGCATATGCATGAATGAAAGATGTCTGCCATTGTGGGTTTTATACATAAGATCACATCAATATGATTATTCCAGTCAACCTACATCAATTATAGTCTAGGCCCACAATATTACCTTCTATTCTGTCAAACATCACTTGAATTGTAATCTTAGCTGTAGCCTGTGTTGGTGCGCTGCCTCTTTGTATTTTCTCACATAACACACCTTGCAGGAAAGCCATGACGCGGAAGAGGAAAGCTTGTGAGGCTCTTGATGAACCTTGGGGAAAAGTAGAGGAAGTGGACCATGAACCTCCTGTTGAGACACTACTTCAAGAGGAGGCATGCATCCCCCTCATGCCAGCTAGCCAGGCCCATGATTCCCAAACCATTGAAAGTGCTCCAGGAGCCAGTGAGGACATCCTTCAGCAACCAGAGGAAGGAGCCTTGACTATGGCCTATACGTGTGACCTGGGCAGTGGGGTGGTTGCTAACGAGGGTGATGGGTCAGTCAGCCAGAATAGGAACCTTAATGCAACAAAGAGACTAAGGATCTCAGAAGAAGCCCGGCTCAAGAAGATCATCATCACTTGCGAGTGGAGCACCTGCGCCCTAGAGTTCAACAAAATGGAACGCTTCGTATCCCACATAACTGATCACCTCCTGGCCATTGCTGGTTTGTGCTTAGGTTGTCATTATCTTTTCTACTGAAACCTCCAGTACACTGTATGTATAAAGCTGGTTTTAGATGTCTTATTTATTATTATTATTTTTTTTAATCTTTAAGGCTCACACACAGCAGGGATTAGGATACTTCTACCCAGCTTGTTAAAGTTATTATTACATCCTTTCCTAGTACATTTTTTCCAGCAATGAAAAAATATATAAATGTATTTTGTTAATGAACTTAATGAAGCATCTTAATATTTATATACATTTTTTTATTATAGAAATATCCAACATGTCTACCCTCCCTATTTTTTTTCTTTTTGTATACAGAGCCTGTGTCTAATGAAGGCTACCTGTGCTACTGGAGGGAGTGCGACTTTGCCTGCACCACAAAGGAAGAGATGGATCGTCATGTTTACTTCCATGCTTTTCATGCCAAGATAAAAAGTGTTGGGGCACTCTTGTTGCAGGAAGTAAATGAAAAAGTAAGTTGCGTTCAACAGTATGACATAGAGTAGGAGTGGCCAGGTCCTGTCTGAGTTTGGGTTTATGGCAATTAGGTTTTCTTCTTTGTATATCCCTTCCACTTCTTCAGAGTTTGTGTAGAGAGCTGATTATCATAAAAAAAAAGAAATCTGATGTCTTGTGGCAGTATTCTCTTTGGTGCTGTATAAACTAAACCTAACTGACTGATGGCACTTCATTTTTTCAGTGCATTTTGGATTCTTCTGGACGCAATGTGGTACCTGAGATACCGGAAGTTTTTCAGTGCATGTGGGAAGATTGCACCACAAAGTTTGCCTCGGCTCATGACTTCTATTGCCATACACTAAGTCATGTCCGGAACACAGACACAGAGAATTCAAACAAGAAGGCATTTGTCTGTGCATGGGATGGTAAGACTTTTAAGTTTACTGGAACAAAACACACACATAAAATATATTTATTGAATATGAATGCTAACCCCTGAAAACATGACTAAGAACTACCTCTGAAAAAAAAATCTAATAATAATGGTGTCATAGATACTATTTGAAAAAGCTTTTCTAAAATTATTTCAACCATACGTACAAATTTTCAAGTTTTTGATCTTTGCAGTTACAGTAATCAGCCTGTGTTTTTAAATATTTACTGACTCATTTATTTTTTTCTTTCAGGATGCTCCTCATCGTTTGCAAAGCAGGCTCGTCTAAGAGATCATGTTCGTAGTCACACTCAGGAGAAGTTAGTGGGTTGCCCAAACTGTGGTGGGATTTTTGCTTCCAACACAAAATTCTTTGACCATTGCTTCCGACAGATCCCCCTTGAGTGTAAGTGTCATCATCATCATTTTATTTAATGTCCATTTTCACTCTTTCTGAGTGGTTGGACGCTTGAGTGTAAGTGTAGTTGTTAATATAGTGAACAGAAGTGTGATGTTAACCAATGCTGTGTGTATTAACCCTTTCATTGCTAAAGGCTCGCAGCGAGCGTTAGGCGTATTTGCTCGTGGTGATAAACGCTCGCTGCGAGGTCCAGCCGCACTCAAATCTCCCGCGTATGAGTGTTCCAACACTAATTCTCACAACACAGGATTACCAATTGAGTGGGTTCTTCACTAAATTTGGTGGAAAATCATATCAGCCCAGCGCGGCAAATCTCGGACGAGTAACTGGTGGATGTTCTTGCCTAATATAGCGGCATTTTTGCATAGCTTCACTTATCACCTGACTGATTCTTTGACCAAATAGTTGTAAATATTGCAGTTGGCAATACTCCCTTGCCAGAGTCTGAAGGAGAGATGTCCGCAGTTACCTCAATATGGCTGATCATCCTGCACGCACCGACGTAAGTGTTAACATTCAACACTCCCTGAACGTGCATGTACGTTCGCAAGAGAGGCATACATAACCGACTCCTATAGATCTGGACCTCCTCTTTCCAGTGGTGTTTTTGGTTTTTAGCTGTGATGAATAGTTTTTGAGATACAGAGGTTAAAAGAGACCCCCCATTGGGCTGCCTGACTGCGCCTGAGGGGACAGTCGCATCCGCACCGCACGCAAGGAAAGGGTTAAGAGAGTCAAAGCAAAAGGAGAAAATAACTCATTTGAATTTATTCCTATAGCTATCTAGAAGTTAATGTACCTAATAAGATTGGAGTGGGAAAGGGGTACATATATGTAAGATAGACAGCTGAGCATGTAAGCCCAGTGTGAGGTAAAAGATTATTTAATTCATATGGTTATGGACAAATTACTGATTCACCTTACTTAAAACTCATGATGCAGTAGCCTCTTTTTTTATCAATATTTTTGTTCACAATTGTATTTGATGAGCTAATAAGAGTATTTATAATGGTTTTCCCTTTTATAAAACAGATAAATATGTATTGAAAAGAGTAAGCTCCACATAATTGTAATTGTGTACCATGCTACCTCCTTTATTTGCAAGGAATATTAACTAAAATGATTGTCACCACTGCAGCTCAGAAGTACCAGTGTTCCCATTGCTCGCGAAGGTATGCTAATGAGAGATTGCTTCGAGACCATGTACGACACCACATCAATCACTACAAGTGCCCAGAGTGTGACATGACCGTACCCAATAAGTCCACACTAGTGGCCCACATGCGATACCGCCACAGGAAAGACAAGCCACACAAGTGTTTGCAGTGTGGGAAAGGGTAAGAAATGCACCATTTAGAGTATTTGTTCAGCACTTTGTGTTCATCATTCCAAGTGATACTTGTATCAAGAAAAAGCAACTCTAGAAAGTTGAACCGAAGTTCAGTAATTAGTGCAATACTCACTTGCATTTTTTTTTTTTTTGCTAAATTGCATTTATTTATAAGTTGGTAAGGTAACCAAAGCTCATGTCTCACAAAAAGATGCTCACTTTCCACTTGCACACAATCTGACCCTCAGTTATTGTTCACCATGTTTGCATACACTTTTAAATAGTCTCCATTTCTGTGGCACCATATGAGCATTGCTAATGCGGTGCCATGAGCATATACCCCTGATTCCCATTTCTCATAGCACTTAACTGTGTTCATGATTACCTCTGCTAATGACATTTTGCCTCCCCAGGTTCACACTCCTCTCAGATGTCACTCGTCACCTCTCAGTTCACTCTGCTGAACCAGCTTACAGCTGCCTCTTCCAAAATTGTACTTACAAATCCCGCTCAGTGACGGCTTTAAATAAACACATTAGACTGGTAAGGAATATTCATATTAATATTCAAAGTGGATCTTTGATACTGCTTGCATTTAAATCCTTTATGTATATTACATATTTGTTAAGCTGTGAATGTGGTGGTATCTTGCTATAAAAGAATTAGTGGTGGGGGATCCTCTTACTGTAATGTAGTGGTAATTGGTAACAGTGTAAGAAGTGGAGGGGTGGGTGAACAGATGTCACAGTTGAGGAGACTTTAATAGTATGGATGATGTATGTAACATAAAATTTGAATAAAATGTAGGTGTACTAATGACTCCTTTTGTTTCTCAGGTCCACAATGGGCTTGACAAGCATCACTATGCCTGTCATGTGTGTGACTTCAGGTTCACCCTTGGAGACTCCCTCACCAAACACCTTATCAAGACCCACAGCTTTGCGTGGCCAGTGGGACACACCCGGTTCAGGTAAGATGAACACAGGAGCTCCAAGAGTGAGGGCGGTGGTGGTGTGCCTAAGGAATAGGGATGGAGTGAATACAAGAGTAGTGTATTCAAATACAAATAGGAATACTTCAAATTCCAATGAATATGAATTTGAATACAGTGAAATGATTTTAATTTGAATACAAATACTTCTTAAATGTATTCATGAATACATTCATGAATACTTTTCATTAAAAAATACCTTCTTGATGTAGCTGGGTATAGCACTGTTCTAAAGTTATGCAACAGTAAAATGAGCTCATGAACCTGTACTATACACGACGATTACACGTTCGCACAGGAGGCTACAGATTTTAGGAACGACGTCTGTTATTTCAGACATTAAATTTTAAGTATTCATCAGATTATTTGCATAATTTGAATACTTTTCCCTTGTATCTGAATAAAAATGACTCCTTTTATTTCTATCAATGATTATTCAAATACGAATACAAATACACTCAAATACAGTATTGAAATTTATTCGAATAGGAATACTGAATACGAATGCTCCATCCCTGCTGAGGAAGTGACTGAATGCATCTGTCAGGGTAGTTAGGAGCACTACCTACTTTCAGGATGTTGAACCAAGTAAATTTATTACTTTTTCTTGTTTTTATACTAGCTTCAATCCTGATTGAAATTTGAGTGTGGGCATAAGATAGGCCTTCAGAAAAAATTATAGCACATGAGGGAAAGAAAAATTCTTCAAGTGTGATAATGCATTTTGTAACATGAAAGACAGATACAATTCTGTAAAGCTAATGGCATACTAGAATACTGTGTTATATTATGAAGATATTAACAAATACAAAGTATTTAAGATTTGTACCAATAATACTAATGTTTATGGCTAGATACAAACAAGATGAGGATGGATTTTACCGGCTACAGACAGTGCGTTATGAGAGTATAGAGCTAAACCAGGAGACAGTCAATGAGGGGGAGGAGGACGAAGAAACAGTGGACTCACCCGAGGCCTCCACATACCCTTCCTCCCCTGCCTCTCTAAGCACTCAAAGCAGTCAGCTCACACCCATGGAACCAACAATGCAACATAATGTAAGTAGTGTAAACAGTTGCGCCTTGCTCATTTGAGAGCCAGTAGAAGTGATTGTCCCTTTGTCTAGTGTTTTTATTTTTTTATTTTTTTATTTTTTTTATATACAGCACAGAGCAACTCAAGGACAACAAAAAGATGTAAAAAAAAAAAAAAAAAAAAAAAAAAACCCTGCTAACTCTTGCTCTCATATAGCAATAAGTATAGAGTGGCCAAAAGAGAGGTCAATTTCAGATGGAATGTTTCTAGATTTTTTTCTTTTTTTTTTATCTCTCTGCGTATATATTTTCTTTATCCAAGTTTCAAATTTCCCTTTCCTAAATTCATGTAGTCCACCCCTTATTGAGTTACAACTGTAATGATGGTTACATTATTAATTTTATGAAAGTATTATTGAAATTTATTGTTTTCTCTGGCATTTAGGGAAGGTGAGGCACAAAAGGGTGAATTAGATGAATTTTAAAGCTGTGTTTTGTGAGTATAGGGCTCTCAATTTCCTAACCCATGTGAGTGAACTACCAAGATATCACTGGCAGGCTTTCTTTTAGATTGAAATGAAAAATTAACAAAGGCTGTTGTTTCCAGGAGGAAGGTGACAATCAGGACCCACAGCAACTCCTTTGCCAGAAGGAGACAGAAAGCAGAGTCACTGAATATCAAGAAATTATCATGCCCTCACAGTTTTAGTCCCTGATGTATAAACATTCAGTTTTAATTTTGCAAGTTTTGTAGTCAGTATGCAAAGAAACCAATTCCCTGGTAAGTTTACAATATTACCTTAATGTCTACTTATTTTTGTAGATCATGAAAATGTGTCCGGTAGTCATAGATAATCTCTTCCCCCTGCCTTTGTGGTGCAGTTGTCCCACTCAACCCAGAGGAAACAGAACCAGATTTGTAGACAGAATTACTGTAATGCTTTTGTTTATATGTACGTGATATCTACTTTCTAAATATTTCTGTCATTGTCATTTGATTTGACTTAAAAGTTTATATATATATATATATATATATATATATATATATATATATATATATATATATATATATATATATATATATATATATATATATATATATATATATATATATATATAATGCTTTCGTTTTGATATTTGAAATATGTAGATATGAATTACTTACCATGAAGAGATCTTACTTTATATAAATATGTACTTCAATAATATTAATTTGTGTCAGTGTTATAATACTTTTAATTTGTGTACATATTTATGTATCAATTTTATCTGTGTTATATTTCCTTGACAAAAGCTTACATGTAAATCAAGACTGCAGAGTCAAAGTAACTACAAAACCATGCTAGTGGTCCGCTGTGTACAGTGTGATTTATGTTGGAATTTTACTTTTACCCTCGTGATGTCAGGTACTTATTATTTCCTATACTGTAGGAACTTGATTTTGGTGATACTGTATTTAGTTTGGCAATAGGTATCAAAGGCGCCAGTTTTAATTTTAGCAAACTTTCCATGTGATAATTCATTGTTCCTAAAAATTTGTCCCACCACTCTCAAAGATACCTAAATCTATCAAATCAGCAATTTTACAATTTTATTGAAATGAATTTTTTTATCATTCTGTGTTAATTAATTGGAATCTTTTAACTGACTGAATTTTAATATAAAGAACACATGAATTAGATTATCAAAGTTGTATTCTGCACATTAGAAACCTCTCCTCGGTGTAGTACAGTCAAACCTCGGTGTACGAGTGCCCTTGTTAATAAGTGTTTTGATTTACGAGCAAAAAAAAAATCACAAAACAAGCCTTGGTTTACAAGCAGACTTGGTATACGAACATCCTGTTTGTATTTTTATTTTTTTATTTTTTTCCCCCCCACCACCTCACGGAGGCCGTTGGGGTCAAACGCGTACGTCCCTCTGAGGAGGAACCACAGACCCCTGCCGGGTGACTGCTCATGAAGGGGAGGAGAGGATGCTGATAGACAGACTATCAGGTGATGTCAGCCTAGCTGACCAAGTCGGTCTTTCGATGAGGACTGGCGTGTTTTTTTGTACAAGTCAAAGCCGTGAACGTGGGTTCCCTTTGTTCGCCGCAAGACGAGAGTGCTCAAAGAGGAGAACAATGGAAATAATCTCAGTTTGAGTTGCCACCTTGAGCTAAAAAAATAAGGAATGCAACATCCGATTCTCCAATACAGAACAAATTCATATTTTAAGGAACAGGTGGCAACCCTAAAATTTCTGTAGCCTGCCATGAGTGACAGTTTCTGCTGGGCAAGACAGGAGGAATGGGGAAGGGATGTTACGATGCGTATTTTTACACATATTTCAGTACAACCCTTGACAAACATAATTTTATGGAATGGTTTTGTGGTTCACCTAAAAATGTGCTCAGTACAGTTTTAAAATACTGAATTTTATCTGCTTAACCATTCAGACAGCCAAATATGGAACAAATGGCATTCTGTATTTTAAGGAAAGGGTGGCATGTTGGCAACTCTAGTCACAGTCCAAGTTGTAAACTCAGAGATAATGTCCGTGCACCCGTGTCCGATTGCATTTGTGCTTTGGTGTGCGATCTTAAGTGTTTTCAGCACTACATTGTGCATTCTTTGTGCTTCAACAATGTCCCCAAGAAAGATGGTTAAAAGGGATGGTGCTGCAAAGAAGAAAACAGGAGCGGTGGATACTATGCTCGCAACTGGATTGGGGTGCGAGCCTCAGCAGCTTGTATGCCCTCCGGGATGTGACTGTGCCTCTCGTTCACCCTCCATCTTGGACAATATGTCGGTTTAGCTTCACGTTGGTAGTCGAACATAGTTCCAGTGCCTCGAGAATAGGGAAACTGCAAAGCCTACACCTCGGACGGAATTTGCAGTTACAGGAGTCTCTGTAACAACTGTAACACATTGATTTATGTTTTATATTATTTATTATTGCTATTAGTTAGTAAAATTACTTTAATTCTGGATGAAATAACATGTGAAAAGATTTTTAAATATTTTTTTTGATATGGGATGCATTAATGGGAATTACATTAATTTCAATGGGGAAAAAATTTGTTTTGGCTTATGAGTGTTTTGATGTGCGAGCAAGATTCCGGAATGAATTAAACTCGTAAACCGAGGTATGACTGTAGTTTATAAATATGCCTAGCCTCCTGATGTTAGCTTAATCAATTATTTTCTCACGTAGATGATTACAATGCTTTACTGTAAGGTCTTCCAAAGTATATACTAAAGATAGAAAGTGTTATTGAGTTTATTTTACTATATTCAATGCCTATTTCTCAGTTTTTTGTTTGACTGACTTGCCTGACTGTCACACTTAGCAGCTCGATGTTACATGATAAATTTGATTAGTGATAAATGGAGCATATTCATACAGACTGATAATGTGCCCCTTCAGGAGTCTTGGGGCAAATTGAAAATCATGTTAAACTGACATTTTATTGCACCACTCAGAAATCTGTAAGCTGCAGCAAGCTGTACACGGCCTCCTGAGTCTGCTCCACTGTGGGGACCTTGAATGGACTCTTGATGGGGGTCCAGGCAGCTGAAGTGGAACCCTCCACCACGGGGCCCTGAGGTTGCTCTGTTATCTCCACCATTGGCTCATCAGTTTGGCTGGACTGAAGGAGTTCCTGCTGCTGCTGCTGCTCTTGATGACGCTTTACCTGTTGTGGGTAATTAATGCATAGAATGAAAAAGATGCTGTTAAAAATGGAAATATTACATTATTGCACTATAACACATTGATGTCACCAATCACTATACAGAATTTCTATACAATTGCATATCATACATTTGTCACCTAAAGAATACTTTTTTACATATAACTATTAATTATGAAGTTAGTTCCAAACTTCCAATAACTAAAGCATTAAACATTAAAAATAGCTTTAAAATGAAGATGTGATTTTAACTGCAGCACTTGATTACTGAGGCATGTTTCCTCCTCCTAGAATGGAAGAGGTACTTAAATGTAAACAAACCCTCTATGTAATACAATTATATATCAAGGCTGCTTCTGAGGATGTCACTTCACTTTACCTGTTCAGCATGGTCTGTGCGTATGTGCTCCAACACCTGCATCTTTTTGCCATAGATCTGTCCACACTCTTCGCACTGAAACACTGGCCGGGTGCCGGTGTGGATCTTCATGTGGTTTGCAAGGCGGCGTAGCGCATTGAACTTCCGACCGCAGATGTTACACTTGTTATCAGTCTTGACTGCTTTCTTTTCACCATGAGAATACTTGATGTGGTTTTGTAGGGTGTCACACGTCTTGAATCTTCTCTTGCATTTGTGACATTCATACTTTTCATTAGCTCTCAAGTAACGTAAGTATGGACCCTTACTTTTCTTTTTCTTTGGAGGTTCATTCCCTTCCTCAACTTTAATAGGGTCAGGTTCCTTGCCCTGATTATGTTTTGCATCTATATGGAACTTCAGTCTAAAGGATGAGAAAAAGACTTTGTAGCATTGTTGGCAAATTGCTATGTTTGCTGCCTCTCTTACCTCTTCTGTGTGCTCCAGAAGATGACTTCGAAATTCATTGGCTGTGGTGAATGAGGTCCCACATGACTTACATAGGAATGGTTCACCTTCATGATTCTGATTTACTCGATGAAGAAGAAGATGATCACAGGTGTAGAAATGGAGACCACAAGTCCTACACACAAACTTTAGATCTCTGACTGACTTGATTTTATGTGTGAGCCGAACATGTTTTTTGTATGCATCCATATTTGTTAGTTTGTGTTGACAGACAGGACACTCAAATGGGAGGTGACTGCGATGTTTGTTCATGTGATCAAAGAGCTGATCTTTAGTTGTAAAGCTCAAATGGCAGATGGCACATACTGGCGAACGCTGGGTGTGCATTTGTTTCTTATGAGTTTCCAGGGCATCTTTACTAGATAATTGTACTTTGCACTCTCCACACTTCTCTTTAAGGTTGCCAATGTGTCCCTTCATATGGGAAAACAGGGAAAGCATTGAAGGAGCCCGGAAACCACACACATTGCACTTCTTGATAAGGGATCGTGGATGGACTCCTGGCTGGGGATGCCGGAGATCGATCATCGACAAAAATTCTTCTTCAGTCACTCCTACACTTGGCTTTGAGTCCTCATCCTCTTCTTTGTCTTGAGCAATCTGTTTAGGGGCTTCCTTTCTTTTAATTCTGGGTAGGGTCAATCTACTCGAATGACTCTCATCAGGGTAGACAGCTGGGCTGGATGTGGCAGTACTGGATATCACCTCAGCCACATTCTGGGAAAACAGGTGCCTGACTTGACTGCTGCTGCAAGATGAACCACCTGATGCAAGTGGTTGTCTTGTCAGGTGTTGGTTGTATTTACTCTGTAACACCTGAAGAACATAAAAGTAACGTAAATGAAAATCACATCCTTCAAAAAATTTACAATGTTACAGATGGTAATGTGTATGCTGTGTAGCAGTCAAACAGGTGTTCATAAATAAATGCAAGCAAGGACTAATTTTGCTAGTAGGCCCTGGGGGAATACAAGGTCCAGTTCATTATTCTTTTCATAATTTTTGGATTTAATTATGTAAACTATATATAATTCTGCATCATTGATATCAAAATGAAGGAAATCATATAGCTAGTTGCTGAGTAATAGGCAGATAAATATGCAGAATATTAATCAAGTTTTGCTAGAAATGTAACTTTGGTGCTAATGTCATTCCTTCATCCAATATCTTACACACCGTTATGAACTTAAATTAGTAATTTCAAATATATTTATTTATATAAAAGAGAAAGCTGCTTATCAGTGAGTGATACTTGAATGAAAATCATGTGACATTTTACCTTTGCGTGGGAACTGGTGCTCTCAAGTGTGGGCTTGTTCCTGGGGTAAGTTTTGATGAGCTGGCTGAGTTTTTTACCCATGATACCACAAGCCGTGCAGAGTGCATACACCCCCATCACTGTCCTTGAGCCACGGGTGAAAGTTGCAGCAGGCGGACTGCCCTGGATGGTGACTATGCCTCGACACTTTCGAGAGAAGAGGCTCTCAAAGGGTGTGGATACAAAGTGACCTTTGCTTTTGAAGTACTGCCTCACATGCTCATTGTTTTCTATGTCTGGCTGATATGGGGAAGGTTTTAGGCCCAGACATAGCTTGTGATCGCTTGACAGACAGCGATAAAGATGAGTTATGTCACTCAGCGTGTTCAGTTCACCTGAGCGTATCATGCGCCCAAAGCCTCGCAGGTAGAAGGTCACAGGACTGGGATTGCTCCTGTACACAGCTTTAATTGAGATGTCTGTCATGACCTCTCCATCCACGTGAAAGAAATCAGACATTCGCTTCACTTCCAGCCAGCTTTCATTGTTGAACTGTGTTATGAGGCCTTGAACTTGCTCACATTCAGATGCATATTCAGTGAGATATTTCCAAATTTCATCTGATGAAAGTTTGACATTCACATCAACAGAGGCTGACTGGAGATGAAAAGCTATCACATCATTACTTACTTCAGTACAGCTCTCTAGCTCTTTGAGATTTGGAAAAGAAGCACTATATGTTGGACTTGTCTGAACAATTATTCCAGTCTCATAGCCAAAAGAGCTCAGCCCTTCATCTTCAGACTGGCTTTGTTGTGTGTCTTCTTCGATTTCCACAAGCACCATCTCATCCTTCATCTCAGCTGTTATGCTTTGTTGCAGTTCTGAGCAATCCTGCAAGAGCTTTGTTTTTATGTTAATTTGTCCCCTCACTGCTCTGGGTCTCCCTATCTGTGGTTTGAGGGAGGAGCTATTATCTGTAGCTTCCATTTTAGCAAGTCTTTGATCACCATCATCACGAGGATATAAACGTACAATAGTAACAGGAGTCCTGCCACTCCCGTCATTCCTGTAGGTCTTCTCCCTTTGAACTGCAAGAGACTTTGTTGTCCCAGAAAGTTTCCTATATTGATCAATAACCTTTTTACTTATATTGATGCTATCTCCATCAGTAAATGTAATGAATACCTGATCCTTCTTATCCACTGCATTACTACCATTCATTTTCTTTCCAACGTTATCAAGTGGAGGATCACAGGGAGGTATGAGTCCTGGAATCTTGGCCATGGACTGCAACAGATCATCACCTTTCAAGTCATTTCCAAGAGAATCCTTTGAGACAAACTTGACCTGCATCAGCTTTGTCTTGAGGATTTCCTGTTGTTGGCCATTGCAATTTACTGTGGCACGTTCCACCACAGCCCTTAGGGGGCCATAGTATTGCCTCTTTTGTCGGTACTCTGCAATAACAGACTTCTTCAATTTCACCTGATTCTCTCCATGGCCAATCAGAATAGTTTCATCTTCCTTTTGAGGCACTTTTGAGTTTTCTTCAAACTGTAGCACAATGTCCTCTTGGGAATCTGGAGCTTTGTACACCACTAATTTCTTGCCTTGGGTTGGTGAGCATGAGGTACAGAGAGACAAGAATAAATCAAGAACATAAAAGTTACTTTCAAAATCTTATACATAAGAAAGCTATATTCATCTATTATATTCTTACCTCCCCTTATTTCTTTTTTGAGATTCTTTTATGGGAATCTTTTTGTTCTGATATTTAGCTGATATATTTGTACCATATTCCTCTTCTACTCTGCATTCCCTACTAATCTGTTTTCTTCCCAATCTCTCTCTTGCCTCCTATTACATATTTCTATGTATTATTTATATCCTCAACTGCCTCTTTATCTCAACTGTCCATCTTGTAATCCCTTTCTTTCCTCCTCGATCCACCTTATATTTAGTTAATTCTTAAAATGCCATAACCACTGACCTCTTGAATCTCAAACATCTCTTTGAAATAGAAGAAAAAATCTACAGTATTCTGTGGCCAGCCCGGTAGGGTAGACTCAAGGAGTGTGAATCATGATAATTTCAATTGTTACCAAAGGACACACACAAGAGAGAACACACACCTGTATCGGTGGTATGGCTGCCCCCCAAGTGGCTGATGGTCACCTCCAGAACAGGAAGCCCTGACAGGTTCAGCGCTCCACCACAGGACAGCACTTCAGCTTGCAGACCAGTCTCATTGTCTCTCTCTGTAACATGCATGTCTTAATTTATTTTGCAATAGTTTCATAGCATTTTCAAATTTATTTGGTGCTTGTGGACTGAATACTTGCCAAGATCCACTACATATCGCTCATACTAACACTTGTATAAACTGTATCACCGTCTAGCTGCAGTGTCTACAGTTCCTCTAAGCCTCTGTCTGGCCATGGTAAGTTGTATTGTGGGCAGTACTTTTTT
This sequence comes from Eriocheir sinensis, assembly GCF_024679095.1. Classification (NCBI taxonomy): domain Eukaryota; kingdom Metazoa; phylum Arthropoda; class Malacostraca; order Decapoda; family Varunidae; genus Eriocheir; species Eriocheir sinensis. The sequence goes on along the minus strand of NC_066510.1, from coordinate 31,175,662 downwards.
AACGGAAAAGGAAACAGCTCAAGGGCAATAAACAATGAGGAAGTAGACGGGAGTGGTCGGAAAAGAGGTGTCTTGACATTTCGTAAGGAGGAAAAGGATCAACACAACAGAAGACACACCAGCACTTCATACAATCATCTTTACTTACAGCACAACTTTAACACATGCAGCTCATTATTTAGCCACCCACCAATGCCTTCCAGCTTCACGTTGATCTCTCCAGACATGTTTCACCCGGAAGATTTGAGATAGTTTTCGACCTGATTAACTTCATGTGCACTATGACGGATAATAATGATAGGCTGTCCAGGAGAGAGGGCTTTCGTCTTCTTGTTGCTGTGGGTGTCTGTTTACATCCATCTCGGCCCTTGGGAGAGCTCGGCACACACACACACACACACACACACACACACACATGCTTCTTTTATTCTTTACACCAAATAATGCAGTTCAACAACACAGCAAATAGCCCAACTCCACAAAGAACCGATATTTATCTTCGACACTATTTCCTTTATTCTCAGAAAAAGCCCCACAAAGAACCGATTTTTGTCTTCTAATTTATTCCCTTTATTCCTCTGCTCCTGTATGTCAAAAGAGATGAGTCTGTCTACTATTTGGGTATTTTTAGTTCTGTCTTGTGGAGCTAACAACAATATAGCGATTTAAAAGTCTCGGCATACATTCCATAGCAACGATCAATTTCCCTTCAAATGTGTCTATCAAGTAGGCTTCTATGTGGCGTCCTATAATATTAGACTGACATAACTATCGACTTGCCAACCTTGATCGGTGACAGTCTGACCGTCACTTGGGTTTGAAATTTGCCAAAAGTGTGAGTATTTTGACAAGTTGAAAAGCACTGTGGCTGTATGCTTTTTTATGTGTTCAAGCATTATATCTATATCTATTCTTGCATCTGGATGTTACCAATACAGGAAGGACTTTATACTTTTTATTAGCTGTGTCGTAACCAGTCCCTCAAATCAATTATGAGACGAAACAAACTCGTATCCGATGACTAAATTGAGGTATATTTTCAGGAAATGATTAGCAGACACTTACTGCAAGGTGTTTACAAGATAAATAATGCTTTATATGGCGGTAATGGCTCTTTCTCATTGACATTTATGATAAGCGGTACGACATGTTTTCCCGGCGAGTCAATATCTACACATGAAGACTCCCAGCTTTATTAGACTCAAATGACGGTATTTAATCAACGTCAAGGCTAAGAAAATGGTGAATAGTGTTCTTTCAAGGGGTGAAAAGCATATATCGACGGCCCTAAAGCTGTTTTGACCATGGTAACTTGGAATAATCATCGCACATCTAAGAACGCATTTAGACGCGAGGAAGCTGCCGCCTGCCAGACAGACTAGTGATACAGAGGTCAGAGCTGCGAGTGGTGGTCTATCGTAGCGTCCAGCCCATGTAACCCCATAAAAAAAGGCAGATAATTCACGCAAACCCAAGCGAAAGCCTCCCGGATCAACGCCAAGAAGCTGTGGGTCAAGCTGAAGAGACCGTGGAAGAAGAATTTAACCTCTTGGAATAGATCCCCGGGTTCCTTCCTCTGATAGCGGGCACCCATCCAGCCGACCCCCACTGGCTGGAGGTCACTTGTGTCATCCTCCACAGGTCCAAAGTGGTAGTATGATCATCCAGCAGCAAGAGTGCTCCGTGGTTGGTGACGTGTACAGGGCTAAGAGCGGCCTAGTGGTCCTGAGAAGCTTCCGAACTGTTGCCACCCTCCCGCATTCAAAAATAGCCTGTTGGAGAAGACATTTCTAAGTGACTCGCCTAAGACTTGTGATTGTTGCCCCCTCCCCCGCCCCCGCAGCACCAAAGCTATTATCTGGAAACTAACTCGTGACGGAAGAAAATCAACCGCCAGTCCCCTTAACAGTGCTTAGTTATCTAAGTGGACGCCAGATTCAAGAGGAAAGGTGTGTCTTCTCAAGGACATCCAGTTCTACCTGCTGGGGAAGGAAGGACACAGCCGCAGACATGAAGCTTCTGCCGGAGTCGTCGGGCTTTGAGGCCATCAACAGCGCCCTCAACATAGTGACCGTGGACGCCAGCATCATGGGGCGGTGAGTGGGCTGGGTGGTGTACTTGTGTCCTTATGTCCTTAGTTGTTGACAGTTGATTGTTGTTATCAGTTGATGGACGAGGGGAGTTGCTATTGTTGCCACTTGTGTCTGTGTTTTTATACCTCTCCTATTTGTTCATCCCTCTTTATTTTTTACAGCATTAAATCAGCTTGTAATAAACCGTAGAATAGTGTAGTAATTCCTAATATTGTATTATTTATTTTTTTTATTTTTTTTTTATTTTTTTATATTTTTTTTTTTGTGTGTATGTGGGTGGGTGTTTTACTTGCTGAGAAAAGTCTGTAGAATCTTATGGTAGTGAATCAATAGGTAATACCTAACAATTCATGTGCAGATACTACATAGTTTGGAATTTGGAATCAGCGTTGCCAATACAATAATTATCGCACAAATACGGAAATACGACCGTTTGTACGATGTACAATAACGCCTGTACGATAATACGATAATCCCGGAATTTTTATAATAATTCAATGGAGATGTAAAATAATTTGATTATTCAATTTAAACATTTTTCTCTTTTAGCTGCTGAGCATGTAGTGTGTGGGTGACGCAAATACTGGTCTGATACACGTACCATTCACGTTCTGCTCCGTCTTCCGAGTTTGCCTCTCTGCGTACGTATCTGTCAACCTGTCAAGAATTTAGCCAGCGCCCTTTGGCTGCGTTCAGTGAACGGATTGATTTTAACACTGACCAGACGAATTTTGCTTTTTGGAAGTTAAAGTATCATAAATATAGAAATTACAGTATTTGCCGTTCGCAAACATCCATACGCCATGTATAATCAAATAAATAGTACCAGTCAGGAATCACGTCATGGTCTGTAAATTGTTTTCTGTGATGGGGAAACAAATAAAATACACTTATGTTTGACATGGATTGCTTGCATCCATTAGTAAATTCACTGTGATGAATCACCTAGCAAGTTATGGGAGTGGCATCACAGTAGGAAATGATTCAAGTGGTTACATGCTGATGTCAGCAGTGATCATTATAAAGCATAGCTCAGCAAAATCAAGGACTTGACAGCTTGCTTGTTTGCCTGCTGTGTATTGGATCATCAGCCATACACATGTTTATGATAGTCAATTCATTGGCATACCAGGGCAGGACACTGCTAGGAATAATAAGGACTTGGATACCAAAGTTTGGGACTTGGGTATGCCAGTCCATCAAGACTGCAATGAGACTTTCATGTAATTTACTGAAATAGCATTGCAGAGTGCAGCGTTTCTGAGTTTTGACCTATGATGGATATATATAATTCACAGTCTTATGGCTATGTCATAAGAGTGTAACCTTCCATTATTGTCAGTAGGATCTTTTGGTGCATTTGTAGGGATGAGAAAGCACTGTGAGTGTGGATGACAAAGGATGCAAGGGTCCAAGGTAAGATTATTACTAAGATATAGGGTGTTATGCTACCAAGGTTGTCCCAGTATCCATCATGTGTACTTCACAGGTTTCTTATGGATAGTTAGATGTTGTATATACAATTTAAGTTCATTAAAGCTACATTTATGGTCAAGATAATTACTTAAAATACCAGGAAAAAATAGGCATTAGTAATTTCCTAAAAAAAGTTTATCCCATTGTGTTGCCTGAGAGCTCATTGCAGTAGAGCTTAGATGGAAGTGTGCCAAGGCTCAAGCACCTCCCCAGTTGCAACATACTATTATTTGTCCCCTGATTTTATTGAGCTACCTGTATCCTTATTTTATATCTGTTGTGAAATGAGATAAACCCAAAGACAAAAGTTAATGATGAAATGCTTTTGCTTGAAATGCTGAAAAATGTTTATGGTCATGCTCCTAAGAAAAGATGTGGGACGGTGTGTTGAATGACTATTGTTTTCATTTCTTTGGTCAGAATCAGAAAAAAACCCTTTGTCAAGAAACTGAGCGAGGTGAAGCATGGGGTTAGGAGGTATAAATGCGCTAATATACCCTTTGATATAGTACCTTACAAAATTGAATAGGGTAAAAGAGAGAGAGGTAGAAGGAAGTGGACAGTTTGTTTTCACTTATAGGTAGGTCAAGGAACCGAGCGAGGTGATTGGTGGTGGTGTGGTGTGGGGCTACAGCAGGCGCCCATATCATACTTTCTAATGAAGGGAATGGAATACAAATGCTCACCAGTCGTAGAAGAGTCTTACCACATAACATGAAGAAATATGAAAACGGTCTGAAACACGAGGCAGTTACAGTTTTATAAGCCTAGTGAATAACAACAAGGCTTCTGCATCGGAAATGTGAAAAGCGCTCATGGGAACCCTACTCATCCCCTTTGTGGCCTTAGGAAATATCTATTGTCTGAGATTGTGACCATTCCTACCTTCTGCCTCTAGTACACTTTACGTTTTGAATTGTGGGTAAAATAAATACTCGAGCTATCCCTTATACTCTCTTATCCTTGCCTAGCTTGCCATGCCAGTAAATGACCTATATATATATTCTGTGGAGCGAATGGAATCTAAGGAGGACAGAATTGATAACCTCATAACTCCAGTGGCTGTAAATGGCACTGCTAATGGCCGGGTAAAGGTATATACGTACGCATTTAGGTCTGTTATAAGGCTTCCGTGCCAATCCCTCCTCTCTCTCCCCTTCCTTCCTTTGCCTCCCCTTCCCCTGTTCTGACTAAAGTGAGTAACTGAAGCTGAGGGAAAGGGACGCAAATAAACCGAGAGAGAGAGGGATAGGGGGGGGGGGGGGGATCAGCTGATGGTCCAAGTTCTAGATTTAAAGCATTAATTTTCACTGTACTTTTTTTTCCTTGACTGCCCTCGTATCTTTTGTACATGATATTTTGTGAGGAACACCGTGAGGGAAATGTTCTTCTATTCTTATTCTTATTTTACCTTTGGGTCGTTGCCTTCACCGTGACACACAAAATTAAATAAATAGACAAATATAAAGTGGAGGAGGTTTGTGTGTAGAGTCATTAAGTTTTAAATCAGGAGGGTTATTGGGGATGCAATATTGCAACTGCGCAACAGAAGACCCATTTTTGCCTTTTTTTTCTGTGTGTTTTTAAGCCCCTTTCCTCCGCAGCTTGTTTGCTTGTTGATCATTGCGTGCTACTCCTTATTAACAGGCCGCTGCGAAATTGTCTTCTCCTGGCCTTTCATTCAGTTTTCTTTTGTTGGAGCTGCGCCTAGCGGCCCTTTTTGTTCCTGTTTGTTTGTTTTTCCCCTTGAGCTGCCTCTCTTGCTGTAAAACAAACAAACAAACAAATAAAAAGACCACAATGGATTGGTTTCCTCTACGTGGGTCAATAAAGGAAACTGAAATTCAAGTGGCGTATAGGGCTGTATAGCGCAATCACCTTCTATTTTCAATCTGAATGATGTTTTCTTTAAAGGTATAGACAATTTAACTTCAGAAACAACATATACTACATCAAACAAACAATCTGTGGTTTGCTGAGGATGAGTGAGGATAAATGCGTGTAGATAATAATTCCCTGACTACAAACAACTGTGATTTAGTGTTGGCTGGGACTTGACTTGTGAAATTGTTCTACGGCAAAATAATCGATGAAAATAGTGATACTAATAACAGTAATAGCCTTCTCTACTCCATTCACACTAACTCGACAGATAAGCCCCTCCCCTTCATATTGTGTTGAATTATCATTGGCTAGTCCAGCAGAAAGCCACATCCCCTTTCCAACTCAGGCTGCGTGTGATTGGTGGATGCTGGGAGAGGGTGGAGCCTATTGGTGGTTTCGTGGCAGGTGTAGGCGGGGCTTAATTTGAACGGAGGAGACTTGATTTTCCTGCGGTAAAATAATAACCATATCAACACAAATCTGACCGCAAACAAGTGCCGCTTAGTATTGCATAGCGCACAAGATTTGTTATACGTAAAAGAGACAGTTGGACATATCCTATACCTGCGTGTGGCCTCGGTGCTAATATCCGTTCAACTTTGTCTGTAATAGCTTACTACTTAATGGTTTTGTAGTAAAGTAAAATGCAAATGAACTAAGAGTCTGTCGTTTGTAGAATAATATCGATTTACTGAGCCACATCAACTGTAGTAACTGAGTAGGATGAAAGGAGGTACTTTATTGTTCTACGGTAAAAGAGTAGTATTGGATCAGGGTGTAGTAGTATTAGTAGTATAGGTATGTAGTTAGAGCAGAGGGTACGAAAGGATCGTGTGCATGTCAACAAACAACAACTGTTGGCACTGTATTGGAACCCTAATGCAGATAAAGTTAACCTTGAAGTCTTTGTAGGTCGGTGGGGGATGTGGCAACAGCAGTAGCTGATAGGGGAAAGGGGAAGAATCTCTCTCTCTCTCTCTCTCTCTCTCTCTCTCTCTCTCTCTCTCTCTTACACACACACACAAACACACACACCTGTTTTGGCAACAACCATGTCACCTGACTCGTTTTTCTCCAGTGTTTACGGATGCTATTAGATTCTGGTTTACCGCTATTCTGTAAGTAAAGTATAGAATAGTTACATACACTTATAACCCATTCAGCATCATTATACCCCTTTTAAAATACAAGTAAAGAACAAGGCACAACAAACACTTGGTAGGCTTGTATAGGTCAAATGGAGACCACCTGCCTGTCATTAATCACGTGTAGAAAATTCTCTCTCTCTCTCTCTCTCATGGGGGGTTTGTGGGTTGCTTGAAGCGCATCGGTGAGGGGGGCGTGGCCGCTGTTGGAACTGTTGCCAAGGGTGAATATGTTCGAGTGCCAGCTGCTGCAAGTGGACCCAGGGACACGTGACCAAATGATGTGTATGTGTGTAGGTAGTGGCTCCCCCCTTCCCCGTGACTCCCTCCTTCCCCGTGCCTCCCTCCTTTCCGCCTCCTTGTTCTGTGTTGGAGCCAAGTTTTCTATGAAGGTGTATCCGTGTATCTGGTTATGGATGGCTGGTTGGTTGGTTGGTCGCCTATATCTATCTACTTGCCTCCCTTGCTTACTGTTGCCTGTCTTTGCTTGGTCCCTTGATTCTGTCTCTTTTGATATTACTTGACCTATTATTATTATTATTCTTACTCTTCTACTAATTTTGCTTCGCTTTCGTCGTCTTCAGTAACCTTTGTCAGCTGTTGTATTGCCAGATTTCTTGTTGTTCTTGTTTTTCTTCTCTTTGTCCTTGCTCCTCTCCTTCTCCTTATTCTTCAGTAACCTTCTATAGTTCATTAACTTCTCCTCCTCCTCCACTCTCTTCTTTTCCTTTTTGTAAAACGTATAGAATCCTCCTCCTTTTACTCCTACTCTCCCCTCCTCCTCCTCCTATACTCTCCCTCCTCTTCTTCCCCAGTCCTTCCTTTCATTAATATTCATTATAAGTAAAGTTAGGTACCAATCTCATGCAATAAGGTTGATAGACTGCAGTGGAATTTTAATTTTCTCTGTACCTGTTCCTCATTTTATAAGCGTTTTTCAAATGTACGTGTGTGTGTGTGTGTGTGCTAACAGGATGGAGTCAAGCTCGTAGTTTCTAGACTTGTGAAACTATTTTATCAGTGTGTGTGTGTGTGTGTGTGTGTGTGTGTAAGAAGATAAGCCGTGCCCCGGGTGACAGCTCGGTTCTCTGTCACTCGAAACCCGCCTGGTGTCACGTGATGTTATTAAGAAGACCCGAACAGCCAGTCCTTGGTCGCTGACGTCATTCGCACGTATCTCTCTCTCTCTCTCTCTCTCTCTCTCTCTCTCTCTCTCTCTCTATGCATTGTTACATACCAGCTGGCTTTCAAGGAGACAAACAAGACATTTCACAAGAGATAAGAGAGATAAGGACATATTTCCGCGTTTGATTAGTTTTGATGTAGATACCATTCTCTCTCTCTCTCTCTCTCTCTCTCTCTCTCTCTCTCTCTCTCTCTCTCTCTCTTTGTTCTCTATTTTTTCATACACGCCGCTGGGTGAAGTAAAACCATTATTATTATTATTATTATTATTACTACTACTATCATTATTATTACTTTTGAATACGAATCCATTATCAAACAACGCCTTCTTTGATAACAGATAAGAATTTCAGATCAAAGGTTCAGTTCCGCGTTTAATCTTTTCCTCTTCCCTGTTAAACTTATCATTATTATCTTCAGTATTTATTTATTTGTTTTGTGTGTGCTCTAAAGCTGACGGGAGCGTAAATTCGTGCAGTTAATCAGTAATGTCAGTCATTGTAATACCTACTGACGAAGACTCACACCTGGTTGGTTGTACCTGGGTGGGGATTTCCTGGACAGACAGATTAGGGTAAAGTCCGTGAGAGAACAGGAAGGCTCATAATGTTGCCAGACTCACCAGCACTTACTTGGACCACTGTATACGAGAATGAGGCACTACTTCGTTTTTTTCTGTTAGCAATGTATACCAGAATCAGAGCCATATAATAGGAGAGTATGGTCAACTTCACACTATTCTGGTTCTGCTATGAACATTGTATACCAGAATCAGAGCCAAAAAATAGGAGTGTGGTCAACTTCACACTATTCTGGTTCTACTATGAGCATTGTATACCAGAATCAGAGCCCAAAAAATAGGAGTGTGGTCAACTTCACACTATTCTGGTTCTACTTTGAGCATTGTATACCAGAATCAGAGAGAAAGAATAGGAGTGTGGTCAACTTTATCACACTACCTTGATTTTACTATGAGCATTGTATACCAGAATCAGAAACATTGAATAGGTGAGTGTGACCAACTTCATCACACTATTTTGATTTTACTATGAGCATTGTATACCAGAGTCAGAGCCATAGAACAGTAGAGTGTGGTTAGCTTCATCTTATAATGATAATAATAATAATGATGATTGTTACATTTCGCTCTGAAGACAGCCAAATCAGATGATGACGTTTTACTTATATGCTCGAGTTAGAGGAGTAATACATGCTGTGTCGTGCTGAATATAATATAGCCGCCATGTGTGCACGTAAGCGGTATCGATTAACTGCAACGTATCCTGTGTTGCCCCACTCTCGCTCCGCTGGATGGTGCCGCTTGTACTGTAGCCGTTGTATGTATCTGTGTCAGCTTGTATCCTATTCTGTTGGTGATAAGAAAAGGATGTGTGTCGCTGACGTACATTGCTTAAGTATCGGATGCTCCCTCCCCTCCCCCCTCCACACGTTTTTATTCTTTATTCTTTACTTTCTTTTACACTTTTTCTGTCATTTTTATTTTCATATCCGTGTCTGCTCATCGAGGGGACTCTTGTTGGGTATATATCTTTTTTATTCATTTTCCCTTGATGCCCATTCATGGATCTCAGTAACAATAATAATAATAATAATGATGATGATAACAATAATAATAATAATAGTAATAATAATAATAACAGCAACATTATTATTATTATTATTATTTATTATTAGTAGTAGTAGTAGTAGTATTAATAGTATTAATAGTAGCAGCAGTAGCAGTAGTAATATAATAGTAGATGTGGTTTGTTGCTATTTATAGGCTTAAATTTAATCAGTGATAAAAAAAAGCTGAAGGTTGCTTCTCAAAGGGTGGCACATTCTGATTTGTAGATGATTAACAGACCATGACATTCTTTCCCTTAAGTGGAATACATAGGAAGATGAAGAAAGTTAAGGCAGACTTCTAGATATAGGTTGTCATGGGATGAAGAAGGGAGAATATATTGGTTAAACTCATAATGGTATTTGAAGTAAAGGAGATGGTGCGTGGAAGTATATAAATATATTATTCAAGCAGTGTTTTTCAAGCCTTCTTCCATTCACAATCTAGTTCTTGGTATATCATATTTAGTATTAATAGATGTTTTTCATATCATAATGAATGTTCAAGGCCGGAGAACTTATGTTGGGAATTTAATTAGAAAATTAATTAATTAGATTACCCACTGGGTACACAGACTTGTCTCATATCATTCAGCAATTTGAATCACAGGCTTTTTCATTTTTGGAGAACTGTGAAAGTTGCTTCACCTAGATAGTAGATAGAGAAGCACAGCTAATAACGTGATGGTGATAAAGAGAATCAAGAGCTTTAGAACCAACATAGTTTTGAGAAATATAATGACATGAATAGTGTTCATAAAAGAGAAGAGCAAAAGAAGTTAAAAAGGTACCAACCCGTATTCCACACAACGGTCACTAAGTATGATTACTATATCTCATCCTGCTGTTTCAGACTGGAGAGCTACTCATGCAAAATGGTGGGCCAGGAGAAGGCACTCTACAAGAGGTTCCACAGCTTTTCAGGTCTGACTGACATGCAGGCCCTGTCGCCTCCTCAGTCCATAATGGAGGCGTCTTCGCCCCACTCACTCACCAAGTACGTTGCTTGCTGTGCTCAGGGTAGGGTGTAGTGTGTGTGTGTGTGTGTGTGTGTGTGTGTGTGTGTGTGTGTATAACTGCCATGCAAGAGGAAGAGGGAGAAAGGAGAGAAAAGATGGCTACATTAGTATGTGTATATAGCATTTTATTAACTGTACTTTAGTAGTAATATTTATAGATGCACTTTTACATGGATATACTGTATACGCATATATATAGACATTGAATGAGAGTCTAAATAGATTTTCTGTGGGCCAATGACAAGTTTTACAACACAAATTTCTGTGAAAAAATATACTATCCATATGTAAAAGATACTAATGAAAACATTTAGATCAATAAATCCACTGCCACCATCATGTCCTGATTTCAGTTGGCCGGTTAGACTATTTCTTGTCTATTGATGTGAGACAAAAAATTAGTTAAATTCAGCCCTTAACAACTTTTATAAGCCAGGTAAATATGCATGGCATACTGTGTGAAACAGGGAAATAAGCAGTCACTATGCACACTACAAAACATAAAGTTAGGCTAAGTACCACTAAATACCTTGGGATAGTAATCACATGAATGTCTGTAGAAGTTTTTTGTCTTTCTTTTATTAGTTGTATAGTTACCTAATCTTTTAATTACAAAATTGTAACTCTGTTACTTATGATCTCTATGTTGTTCAGGTAGTCTCTCTGATCTCTTAGTTATATTGTTATTACACACTCAAGTAGTTAAGTAGATCTCTAGCTCCTTCTGGTCCGAAGTCGGTGGTGCTACCTCATAGTGGGTGGACCAGTGGCAACGTGGGTGCCTGTGATCCTCCTGGGCGAGGCCATCTGGAGGCTGCTGGTCACGGCCTTGATGCTTGACACTCCCAGAAGACAGTCAGCTTATTACAGTTGTGTGAAATGCACTAACCAAATTATTATGCCAGCACTTAGTTTGAATTGATGACCTGTATTATTTTAATAAAAACAGAAAGACATGGTACAGAGAAAATTGAAAGTAAAAATATGGTTAATATTATTCCAAAAATTGATAGTAGAAGTTATTGGTATATGAATGTATACATGTATATTTTTATATATCAATGAAAGAAGGCAGAAAAGAGAGCAAAAGGGAAGCCAACACAAACTGCCTTTCTCTGTCCCCCCCCCCCCCCAAAAAAAAAAGTAAATTATGTATTTCATGTAAAATCATATACAGTCCAGCCATAATTAACTATCGTATTTAAGCATACGTATATATTTTGCTGGGGTGCGGTGGTCTATTGCGTTAGACGGTTAGAGCATCAAGCCATGGAAGTGAAAAGCCGTGGCAAGGTGGTTCGAACCCCAGTGCCTGTACGTTATGTCTAGAAGAGCACTCAGCCTTAAACCCCCAAGCTATAACCCTGAAACAGCATTTCTATTTGATCATGGTTAAAAGCCATCAAAACAAAGAAGATTGGATTAATTTAAATGTATATATATGCATATTCTTACTCTTTTCTTCCATCAAATTTTGTTTGCTTGATTATTTTTTAAAGGCATCTTTGTTGCATAATTTAGATAATGCCTTGCACTATTCACTCAAACTAAGTAGTAAATCTTGTGAAACAAATAATGTTCCTTTTTAAGAGTTCAGAGCAACTGTGCGTAGTAATTTGGGCACTGACCAAATAAATGTTATTATGGCACCTCACTCACTTTGTTCAGAATGCTGTGGTAGTAACCTTCAGTAATAACTTTTATTTGATTATTTTGGAATAGTATCTAGTTAGTTGTACTCATAATAGAGTCGTAGTTGTGCTGTTCTTACCGTGTCGACATGTATCTAATTTAGTACTTGTGAAAGCATACATGTTGCATTACCTGACCATATCACCTTCAAAGCATTCCATTGATCATTTGTTTCATATGGAAAACAAAATTGAAATACATTGTACCTGTTTTGTAGTAGAAAAAATGGATATTATGTTTATGGCCAAGACATAAGAGTAGCTGCCCACACCACAGCCTCCTGGCAGGTTTAACCTTGGTGGTAAGGCCAGGAGAGGAGGCACCCGCGGCAAACTGCACCACGCACCCCAACACGCAGTCAGTGCAGACTAACTAGGTTTGGTAGGAGTCTAGAGCAGGGTTGTGGGAGATAGTCATCCTTCAGGTTATAGGTTTCTCAAGGAACATATATTTTCTGGGAGTCATTCCAAACAGTAAATATTTATCACTTCTTGGCCTTGCTTACAGTAAGGATATGACATGTACTTTGTGTCTGAATCCCAGTTAAATATTTGTGCAACTTTTAAAAATAATTGGCAAGATTTGATAGTTGGACTTCACAGGTCACTGTGCAGTTCCATGGTAATGAGATGAGTCAGTTTTGAATATGTCGTTTATGTACAGCTCACAGTGCATTGGAGAGCCGTGTTTGGCCTCCACTGTCAAGCTTAAGATCTGTTCTCAGGAGTTCACAAAGCAGTGGAGGTGATGAGAGTCCTCTGGCAGACAAAATCAACCGCAAGACTCTCTTTTACCTCATCTCCACCATGAACGCTGCTTTCTATCCAGACTATGACTTCAGCAATGCTTCGTCTCAGGAGTTTTCCAGGGAGCCTTCCATTGAGGTAATTTGCACCCACAAGCAAGGGGCTGACTCTTTGTTTTATCCTAAAGCCTCAAAACAATGAAGTGAGAACAGCAGCCTTGAGTACTCAGTTTATTGCAATGACCAACCAAGTGACTAGTGTATTTTGAAGACTAGCTGATCATTTTTCACTGCTATAAGTAGTTGGTAGATGGTCAGTGATGTGTTATTGTTTCAAAATTTTATAAGTATTTCAGTTTGAATTTTGTGTCCTATCACTGCTGCAGGTATTTTTTTTATTTCTTATGCTCTGTTGTGTGGCTGAAAATGAACATGTAGCTTGCAATGCTGGGACAAGTAGAAAATAATTTGGTGGATCTCTTGAGTTTGATGAAAGCATAAATCTTGCAGTGGGTGATGCGCACAGTTCAGCGGCAAATGATGGCTGTGGCAAGAGCAGAATTTATGGCAGTGGAGTCTGAGCTTTGGGCTGCACTGGACAATGCCATTACTCTGCGCGAGTGTGAGATTTACAGCTACAACCCTGGTAAGTTTCCTTACCTTCATTATCATCAGCATCAGCCATTACCAGTTAAATGCAGGACAAAACAATGTCCCACTTAATATCCTTCAGAGCCTTACTTTGCTGGGCCAAAAAATTTTGCTCTAGATTTACAGCTATAACTGGCTGATTACCAACCATATCATATGTAGATTCACAACGCTTCCTGTTAGTCAGAATTAGGACGCTTGCAATTCTTATTTCACAAATATTGTTTTTTCTAAAGTGCTAAGTTTTTAAAAAGAATAATTACTCTGATTTAGTAGTTTATAATGGACTTGATTATTCACAGTGATAAAATTATTCATATATTGTTATGGACTAACATTTACAGTGTAAATGTAATAAAGCATAATGTTAATAGATTGCCACAGAATCACGTCTCCAATTAAGTACTCATCCAAACTTTTCACAAGAAACATTGCAACAAGCATCTTACAATGCTTTTTCTTTTTGTGGAGTCATTCAAGGATGAATAAGTGAAAGGTATTTATACACTTGGAACCTTCTTGCTCCTTCTAGTTCCATCCCCATTAGTTCTTTTCCATGGTTCACATGGAGATGAAATGCATGTTCTTCTAAAGCTGTTAATTGCTTATCATTGCTTTCATTAATCAGATCAGACATCTGACCCTTACTCAGAAGATGGATGCCTTTGGTCTTTCAACTACTTCTTCTACAATCCAAGACTCAAGCGCATTGTGTTCTTTACCCTGCGCTCAGTGTCCCAGTACTGCTCCAAGCCTCTCGACGCAGACTTGATCGATGACAGCTACATGGATTTTGAGGATGATGATTAGGGATCAGACTGTTGGATGTTGATTTATGGGTCTCTCGTCCTATGGATGATCCTTTGACCTGACGTGATTCTGTAATCACGGTCTGTTAAACAGAATGGAATGAGTCATAGATTGTGTTAATTTTATCTTTTAATCTTTCAGTAATGTTTTGAAAGATGCCCACATATTCTGCAGATGGTCTTCATAACATGCATTAAGTTTTCATAACACATTATGGAGCATATTATTTTTTGTGAAAAGATTATTTTAGAAATAATAATAACAGGCCCGTCCATAGGGGAGAAAGGGGTGTCACTGCCCCTGTTATTAGGTTGCCCCCCAACTTAAATTCTGACATTAATGAGAATGTTGTTAATGATATTAAGATGGCTGACATACCATTTTTCAGCATTAAGTTGTAAGGTATGTAAAGGGTGGTAAAGTAAAGGAGAGTCTAATTGGTATGCCAACAACAGATGATTTTGATGCAGAAAGCCTGGCCTCATTAATACTTAAAACACTAAATGAGTGTAGACTAGATTGCAGTAATATATTATTGCAATATTGTGATGGAACATCTGTGATGTCAGGTCAAAAGGAAATTACCTGCCCCCCTCAATATCTCAATCGCCCCCCTTTGGTTAGACTTCTGTGGACGGGCCTGAGTAATAAGTATCTTTACATATTAAATATATTATTATTTGCAAGAAATATTGTATGGGAAAAATGAAAAGGTATTCATATAATACTGTTTTGCCTTTTGGTTTCCAAGTAATAATATTTACATTGGTAACATAAAACTAGGGTAAATAATCCCTTAGAATGATTTACCACAAGGCTAATTACGAGTATACTTGTTCTTTAAAAGATCCCTTTGGTAGTAAAAGTGTCTTGAGTGTACCTTTATAAGTGTGTGTAGGCTAAGGGATAAAGTTAAAGTTATGAATCTTTACTGTTCTTGATTGCCATGCCAGAAGTGTAAAATTGCCTTGCGATTCTAAATGACTGAGCTCAAAAAGCCTGGGGCAGTGTTTTCATGGAGCATTGGAGTTTGTAATTGAAAGGAATGGCCACTAGTCTCGCAGTTGAGCTGCTTGCAAGAGCAGCATGTGCAACATAGTTATAGTATCATTAGTATGATGTGTTATGTTCATAATGAGACATTGAGTTCATAAGATGACTTCAAAAAAATTCCTGTATTGGAAGATATGTTATTGGTTACATTGTCACTGTTATTACATGCTATTTTATATAAATTTTTCTCTAGCACTTGTATGTTTTGTTAATTAGTAGTCATATTTGCATAGTGTGCATCTGTTGAGGTAATAATTATTTTTTTACCATGCAATTTGTGTAGCCTGGAATAACTGGGTATTCTGATGACTGTGTAAACACTTGTTCTCTTGAGTCTTGAAGCTCTCATGGAGGTGACAAGTCAGCAGCAGCAGGACAGCCCCATTTGCACCTCAACCAACCATCTGCTGTAAACTCTGATTGTGAGTGTATTCCTTGAATTATTAGGAGGGGGAGGGTAATCTGCACCTAATGACAGAGCAAATGACAAAGGTCCAGCACAGTGCGTGAGATACAAGGGAGCAGCATCAGACATTAGAGACAGTAGTTGTTGCACACTTTGTTTTACTATATTGGGGAATGTGACCTTATTATTTGTAAGTAAGAGTACTGTGTATTCTTACTATTTTAATTCCTTTGTGTTAGGACAACCTGTAAGTGAGATGCTTACTGCATCAATTAAGTTAAAAATAGTAAATCAGTCTGTCCATGGAGACCATCCTGTAGTACATTAGGTAACACAAGCAGGCTGGAGTTGCAGATTCCCTTCAGCAGTGTATTCCTCTCAAGTAGCAGTTCTTGCTTCCCACTGAACTGTACCTTGATGGTAAAGTGGCCATCATCTTGTTAGTGGAAGCAGCATTTTCTGTAAGTGGAAATATTCTTTACAACATTAGAGAAGCCATATTGATGTATAAAATTGCATTTATTATTATAAGGAGAGACTTAGGGATAGCCCAGACCTGCAAGGACAACACAAGAGTGCATCCTGCTCAGTGAAATATTCAAAACTAACCACCTAACCATCAAAGTTGCAACAATGTAAGAGCTATGAGTAACTTGGAGTAATGTTGCCTCAAATATGTAATTTCGTGTTTAATACAGATCACTCGAGAATCATTCAGTGATGTTTTTCAGTTTGTGGTTCTCTGAACAAATAATTTGTTGCATGTTTTCATGTTATTGCTCTGGTTTTTTAGTTTGTCAGGTCTGTACACACTAATGTATGAAAACACAAGTTGTTTATAATCCTGAGGCAATACAAAAAATGGATAGAATAGTTGTTACATATTCTCCCTTGTTGGAGTAAAGTTTTATAGGATTACCATATTTAGGACTGGAGGACAAGGACAGAAGAAGGGTAGGTTGGTATTATTGCCCAAAGGAGGGGAGGGAACAAACACAACAGTTAAGCTTGGACAATAAGGGGCAACTCTTTCCTGTGCAGAAACTGGTCATGTGATCGAAACTTTACATGCTGTTGCCATTAATTGAATAGGTTAGTTTTGTCTTCATCTTCGTGTCTGTGTGTTTAGTATAACAGAAGATTGCAGTTGTACTATTGATATTTCTGATTATGTATTCCTTCAACCACTTGCTAAAAGATGATGACCACAAGAAGTCTGCATCTAAGCTTTTTTGAGCACATTTCTCTCGTCTTACACAATCCCAGCATTCCATTCTTGCCTCCACTTTCCACACACTCCATCACTCTCTCTACAGCTTATTGAACCACATGTTCTGCCCTAATTTTACCTTTGTATACAATATGATTTTATATTTCTTCATTTCTGCTGGATCACTTCCGGTTGAATTTTAAGTAATCCCAATGGTTGACTTAGAGATGGTACTGAAAAGTTTGAAGGTCTGGTATATATATATATATATATATATATATATATATATATATATATATATATATATATATATATATATATATATATATATATATATATATATATATATATATATATATATATATATATATATATATATATATATATATATATATATATATATATATATATATATATATATATATATATATATATATATATATATATATATATATATATATATATATATATATATATATATATATATATATATATATACTTCATTAAAATAAGGAAATGATTTGCAATTATTATTTCTAGTATTCTTCATTGTATTGTAACACTTCTCTATGTACTCACATTTTGCAATGAAATGAATATTTTTCTAGTTTTCAAGGACTAACATATTAGGTTAGAACATTAGATATCTTATGAATAAGGGAATATATTCTGTTTGGCAGTTACAGGCTAGTCTCAGCCTAAAAAGTACAAAAATATATATTATACTAAATAATTCCTGTGGAACTGATTACAGACTATGTATAACAATAAGCAGTTTCATATTTATGTCAGAGTAATATAATTATTGATATCTTGATGTACCTTTCTGTTATCTTTTATTTTATTTGCTTGTGTGATAAGTATGTTGAAGATGATGCGTACTTTAAAGCCTGAAATACACAATGCTATACAGTATGTACAGTGGCATAAAATTCAGAGTAGCCTACAGGTGCTGATGATAAAGCACCATCATAATATGTATTAAGAAATTCATACTGAAACTGTGGTGGTCCATGTTATTTTCTCCACTTAGTAAAAAGCTGAAACAAGTGTGGCCATATTTTTAGTCAGGGCGTTTAATAGTGTTGAAGTTTGCTTGATAATGGAATACATGCATCTGGTAAATCAAACTTGGCCATCTTTTCAGAGTTACATCTAATTGAGAAGTGTGCACAAGTGAGTTTCTCCATGTACCCAGTACCCTCTTCAGAAGCATGTGCTTAACTTGGATGGATAACCTGCTCCTCTTTTCCAACTCCTTACGGGATGGCTCATTGGGTATGTTGCTTGACTCATGACCATGAGGTAGTGAGTTCAATCTCAGCTCATTGTGGATTTTTGGTTAGAGTGAGGGTGCAGTCTCTTGTAACCCCAGCAGAGCTATGTATATAGTTTTAGGTACCTAGCTCGGGGATTTTTCTCCTCTTCCCACTGGAGATTGGTGTGGGTAGCAAGTACCTGTATTTTTTTTGTTTTTTTGTCTACAAGACTGAAGGAGATGAAGCTTTATATATCAGCTGAGAGTAAATATATTAGTATGCACTGAATCTAAAGTTCTTACATTGTTTTATGGAACAGTTTTCACATCTGCATAGGCATCAGTGAGAAAGAACATTAAGAAACCTGTCTCAAATGTATGTAAGGCTTGCAGAATAACTCATTCTTAGAGTTGATGGAGCCACTTTGTTATGTAAGAAATGCTTTACACCTTTCAACAGTATTGATTAAATCGAAGTTATTTTTAGGAAATAGTTCAAAGCACAAATAGAGAGTTGATATGACTTGTATTCTCTGTCATATTAAAGTATAAATCCAAGGAAACAACCATAAGCTTTTGAGTTGCCCTAAACCACTTATATATTACTGGCTGAGAGTAGTGAACAAAGAAATAAACATAATATTAAACAAAGTCACCATCATAGTTATTATTGGCAGGCTGTTTTGCTTTCAAGTCACTTCAAGTCTGCCTCCACTCTGTTCAATAGACGGAACTTGATTCTTGTTAATAGGTGTAATGCTTTAAAAGTTATGGGTGATTTGACAGGAACCGGAATATGGAAAACCGAAGTAATGGTTATGGGGCCGTTTCAAAGGCTGAACATCATCATCGTTAAGAGAACTGTCAAGAAGCCAAAACAGACACTCGGGATTTCGAAGGACGAGGTTCCATGGCCTGTCTATCCAGTGCCCTAAAAGACTGAAAAAGAAGAACAAGACGAGTTAAGTACTTTATATTTAGTGTTTATCTGGAGTTGAGGTGATACGTGTAGCCTGCCAGGAGCAACGCACTAATAAGGCGAGTGAGTGTCTCAAGCAATGACTCCACACATTCAAGGTAGCTATTTAGGTTACCGCTATTTATTTCATCAGGCAGGATTTTTTAACTCAAGATCCTGGGTTGACTTAAATAGTGATCATTTACGAATCTTACTGACGAATTTAATTGTTTGTGATAGATTGATTGACTGATGGTTTATTGTATCGAAAGAAACATGTGTACAATATTCATATCACTTCAAGCAGATTTCCAGTGCCTGTTGAAGTGACCTGTTAACTGATTCTCTAATCGAATCAAAGAACATGCCATCCCGACTCCCCTAGGCAATACATAGTGTGATTTGCAGCAATACAAGAAACATGTGTACAATATTCATATCACTTTAAGCAGATTTCCAGTGTCTGTTGAAGTGACCTGTTAACTGATTCTCTAACCGAATCAAAGAAGGGAGGAACATGCCATCCTGACTCCCCTAGGCAATACATAGTGTGATTTGCAGCAATACAAGAAACGTGTACAATATTCATATCACTAAGCAGATTTCCAGTCTGTTGAAGTGACTTGTTGACAGTTTCTCTAATCGCATCAAAGCAGGGAGGAACATGCCATCCTGACCCCCCAGGCAATGCATAGTGTGAGTTGCAGTAATAAAAGAAACGTTACAATATTCATATCACTAAGCAGATTTCCAGTGTCTGTTGAAGTGACCTAGCTAGCTGGTAACAGTTTCTCTAAGCAAATCACTATTAGGGTATCAGGATACCTCTCCTTCCGAAGTTGACCTCTCTCTTGGCCACTCCTCTGAGCGCTTTTTGTGTGAGCAGCGGATAGCGGGTTATTTATTTATTTATTTATTTATTTTTTGACCTTGAGCAGCTTCCTTTGCCGTAAAAAAAACATATATATATATATATATATATATATATATATATATATATATATATATATATATATATATATATATATATATATACCTTTTGTTTCTCTTACCCCCTCGTACACATACAAGAACTCATCAAAATGTTCAACTAACCAAGCCAGCCCGTAATGTTTGTTCGCGTGGGATTCGATAAGTAAAACCGCAGATAAAAGAAGGATAGTTATCGCTGTTGTCGTGCGGGGATTGCCGGACCATTGTGTAACGACCACTCACTTAAAGAAAAAATATATATGTAGCTTCTCTGCTTTTACGATGTTAGGATTTAAGGGTGTTGTGTTGAGTAACGGCTTAAGGAGATTAAATTAGTAAAGGATTGTGAACATTATACAGAGACTTACAGGGTTGTGTAATAATAGAGGCTTCGCTTATCTCTTATCTTTATTGTTTTTGTTGCGTGTGTGTGTGTGTGTGTGTGTGCGTGTGATTTACGTTTCACACACAGGCAGCATAAATCAGATATAAAAATAGAATATAACACATACGTAATATACATAGGTTAAAACATGTATCGCTTGCAAAACACAATGAAAATAAGTATCACATCTGACCATATATTAGTCTGGTGGAGAGAGAGAGAGAGAGAGAGAGAGAGAGAGAGAGAGAGAGAGAGAGAGTTCAACTATAGGCATATGATCCTGTGGGAGTTACTGTGAGTACCGTAAAACGGGGAAATTTGGGACAATTTTTTGGTAATTTTGTGATAATGAACGAACAAATTATGTGAAAATAAACATTTAATTGGTTTGGGTTGCAGAATATAGGGCTAGCTAAGCTGCCAAATCTTTTCAAAATAAAAGGAATAATCGTGTAGAAGAACTAGTGTTTCCTTCGTGCAGAGGGTGGGTTTAAAGGTCCACATTTAAAGGGCAGAATGTGGAAGGACATTTAAATATTTAAGTTTTACTTTTTATAAAATTTTAGGGAATTTTTAACTCTACCCTATACAGGTCCTAAAGTAAAGTTTTAATTATTTGGAATCCTCTAATTAATCACTTACATAATGAATTCAATCGTCCCAAATTACCTCGTTTTACGGTAGAGATCTTCTGATGCCTCCATACACAAGGATACCAAACAGTTCGTCAGTTCGGCTCCGATAAAAGTCCGTTTTCACCGCGTTGACCAGGGGGCATCAAAAATTCAGTTTGGAGGGCGTGAACTGGTACAGGGTGGGGCCGGCTTGCGGATTAGGTACCCACTTCCGACACCCCCTATTCGAATCCGGGCGGTAGCACACGAATTTTGGGACAGTGCGAGTGGCTGGTTTCGAGGGGGGGATGCTAGTGTGTTCCAGGGGAGCACTGTAGGCCCCCCCCGGCAGGTTGTTGTTTCGGCTAGAGGGGGCTGACGTGGGAGCCGGTGTGAGGCAGTCCAGCCTGAGGAAGTTGAAATACACTTGCCCGACCGTGATGGCGAGAGGGTCTGAGGGCACGGCCTTCAAACATCTGTAGAACTCAAGCTCGCACGAACAATGAGACCTGTGGGTGAAGTTAGCAGGGTTAGTTACATACATAATGAAATCCCTGTTGAGTACCGCCTCTGAGGATGCATATGAGCTTCAGCGTGACCTAGACATGATGAGAGCTGGCTCTGACTGACTGCTACTGTGTTTTCATCCCATCAAGTGCAAAATGTCTGTGGGAGCCTTGAGAATATTGTATATATACACATCAGCAACCAAATATATGGAGGAGTACTTGAACACATTGATGAGAAGAAAGAAGACTCCTAAACTAGTTGACTTGACTCTTGAAATTTGAACAACACATCAACAACCAAATTAAAACTGCCACGATGGGTCTGTATCTTGAAGGTCTTCCTCTTCTCATACTTGAGTCCAGATAACTTCAAACTCCACTCCAGCCGAAGCTCCCTGTACCACGACCAATGGTCACCGAATAGATGTAATAACCATAATAAGTTGAAGCTAGTTGACCTACACAGAGCAAGCCTAAAGCCCGTATTCTTAACGTATCGGCACCTCAGTCCGCCTGTTTGAAAAGTCTCTGGTAGGAGATTCTGGGATTTTCATGGACCATTGTGATGCTGGTGATCGTTTTACCCTGACTTCTGCATCATGAACGGGGAAAAACACCCTAGAAAACCCGGTTAAGCTTCTGTGAGGTCTTGGAAAACAGTCGTAATGGGAGTCCGATAGGTTTAAGCTAGAATATGGACCAAACTCCCTGAAAGCCAGATAGACGCAGACCCTCGGCCACTCACATGGTCTTGAGGCTGAGGTTGGTGACGCCGTAGCGGGTGTCCATGGGCAGCAGTTTGGCGGGGCAGTGATCGTGGGTGCGGCAGCAGGCATCAAGAGCCGCTCGTGGCCCCAGCTGGCCGAACACCTTGGCCTTGTCGCTCCTGCCGCACCACAGCGTCCCAGGAAGGATCCCCTGCAGCATCGACAGCCCATCGGTCCACACGTTGGTAGGCTCTGAGGGAGAAACGTGGAGGAAGTCGTAGTTTAGTTATATTTGTAGTGTTGCCCCTTCTTAGTTGTAGAAGATAAAGATAGGTAATTAGACTTGTTCTCATTATTATTATTATTATTATTATTATTATTATTATTATTAGTAGTAGTAGTAGTAGTAGTAGTAGTAGTAGAAGATACATTGATAGCTAGGGAGACAGCCCACACGTTGATAGGCTTTGAGAGGGAAAAGTAGAAGAAATAGCGGTAGTAGAGAATAGGTTTGTATATTAGTAGTATTCTTATTGTTATTATTGGTAGAAGATAGATGGGTAAATAACACACACACACACACACACACACACCAAGGGACTGCGGTGCGGCGGGCGGTGGGGTGTGCATTATGCCACACATGGAGATCAGGTGGACCATGAGGGGCAGGTCCACGGGCTGCAGAGGCATGATGCTCCCAAGGTACTCGTGCGCCTTGTCCTGCTCCCACTCCTCTCTGAAAGTCACAAGAAGGCACCGTAACGTTCACCCATTTCTTTGGTTTCGCCGTCAGCAGTTGTCAAGTGTTGAGAGCGGTGGTTCTTAACCCGTTCGCTGCGATTGACACGGATTCGGCTTTCACTGGTAGCCTGGTAACATACACTCCCAGGTCTTTCTCTGCCTCGGTGGTGGATAGTGGAGTGTTTCCCATGTGGTATTGGTGTGCTGGATTTCCCCTCCCAAGGTACATGACATTACATTTTTCTTCATTAAGTTGTAGCAGCCACTTTTTGTTCCATTCCTGTAGCATGGTGATGTCTTCTGGTAGGAAATTCGCAGTCAAGGGGTTAAACTGTGGGGCGTTACTAATTTCCAGAGAGGGAAGGGGGCGCAAGGCCTAAGGGGGGGAGAGGGGAAGTTGGGGAGTCAAAGTAGGATTATAATAAAAAGCATTGCCGATTACTCATTAAGAAACAAACAACAGGGTAACGCCATTAAAAAGCAGTGTGTGAACGGCAGAAGAGAGGATCAAGAGGAGGAGGAGGACCTACGAAGCGATACAGGTCAAAAGAAGGTTAATAGATGAACTACTTCGCTCCCACAACCTCAACACCACATACTTACATGACCTCCTGCACCACACAGCCTAGTATCGTTGAGTTGTCCGTGAGCAGCATCGGCACCACCGCTTGATCATGGAAGAACGTGACCCAGCGTGACCCCGGCGCAGCCTTGAACTCCGAGGCGCCGGGGAGAGGGTGGCTGCCCCAAGTAAAGTTCCTGTTCCACAGCGTTATGGCTTTGCGTACTTTAGCCCAGCGGCTCTCAGGGTCAAAGAGGAACGGCGTTGTCGATTTGGGCTGGAAAATACACGTAATGGCTTAAGGTTGATTACCGTGTCTGTTGTTCAGTTAGTATGAGTGGTGAGGTTGGATGGTTCTTTCTATCTCAATAAGTTGCAGTCGTAATAGTAGTAGTAGTAGTGGTGGTGGTGGGGGTGGTTATGGAGAAGGAGAAGAGGCAAGTGAGGGTATGCTTGGGAAATAACATAATTGCCCTCTTTTAGGATTATCTGATAAACTGTCTGGTTACGAGAGGGGGGAGGAAGATGTTGGGATCGGATTGACAGGGAGGACGTGATCACCCTTTTAGCGTGTTACTCTTTACATTCATCAACAAGTTATGTACGTGCTTTGGAACATTGCCTTCTTTCTGCTCAGGTATTTTGATGTACACTAATTAATCATTACATATATTTCAAAACATTGTGAAGTTGCATTCGAGTTTTAAAGATGCTTATAATTATGATAAAAGCGTCTAGCGGACTTATTTTTGTTGCTTTTGTTTTTGGCCTTGACCTGCCTCCCTTGTTGAAAAAAACAAACATCAATGAGTAACAATTCAAGTAACAACCACACGTAATACACTCACCTGTTCGCTACTTGTGTCAAGGCTATAAAGAGTATACATTCCTTGACTTGTGTGAGCTGACTGGACTGGTTGACTGGCGACGACGCCCACAGGAGGTTCATCTTGGCTGGGCCCGTGCGTGTGTCTATCTCCCTCATCTATGACTTCATCGCGTGCAGCGTGAGATTCTTCTTCGTTGGGAGCAGGCTGGACGGAGGCGTGCGTGTGTCCCATAAGTCCATCTCCCTCATGGCTTGCCTCGTAGTGGTGGCCAGCATACGGGTCCTCCTGAGCATCCTTAGGTACTATTTCTAAGACACTTTCCTCATTCACTCCCTCTCGTCTGTGGGCCCGGTATGAAGGGATGGGCAATGATAGTCTCACTGGGACACTCTCGGGGTCGATGTTGACGGGCTTAACAAAGGGTGTCCACACTAGCAGGACGAACGTAATGAGAATGGACATCAACAAAGCCGCTTGCGTGGACGGTCTCCGCATCTCTGCAATACGTGTTTCTTGCTTGATAATACTCGTCTGCTTATTTCCGTGTTTATTGTTGATATTCTTGAATGGATAGAGACTGCGTGTGTCTTATGAGCTGCGTCTGTTGATGTCACGTTTTTTTATGTGGAGAGGTAGTAGTAGTAGTAATTTCCCTCGTCAGTCCTCTTCGCTTGGCTCAGAATCGCTCGTCTAGGAATGGCTCAGAGGAATTATAGGTTGCTTCATCTTGACATTAATTTCCTCCTGGAAAAGAAAAATAATAATAAATAAACACGTGAGTCGGTGAATGAATAACTATAAGCGTACAGAATGAGTAAGCAGAGCAACACCTAAATAAATGTAACTTAGAAAGATATAAACTCAAAAAAAAAAACCGGAAAAGAGAAAGAAGGAAGCGGTAACCCAAAAGAAGAATGAATTTAAAGCATATGCAGGTAATTCTAGAGAGGAATAAAAAGATGGCTGCATGCATACTCACAAATAGAAAGAATTAAAAGACGAAAATAAAGATAGAAAATGCAGAGAAAAAGAAAGGCAAGTAAACATATTCGACAAGACTTTCGTATGAGTTTTGGGCATTTCCGGGAGTAGTTTTATGACCCTGGTGGTAGTTTGACCCTTTTTCTGTACCGTGAACCTAAAGAAACACTCATTAGAACCCAGTTGATCCCCTCTTCGACCTTGAGGAATACTGATGTGCGAAGCGAGTGTCTTGTAACACCGCCCTAAAGAACGAAAAAGATAAACTAGTGGAAATGAACGATTATAGTGAAATCAGATACATGGAAACAAAAAAAATGTAAATAAAGGAACAAAATGCAGGGAAAAAGAAGCCGCATGAAAATCTTAAGAAGTAAACCTAAAACAAATGCTTACTGACACACACACACACACGACCTTATAGTATGAACAGGCACGTGGTTGTGAGGGACTGACCTGATATATACAAGGATACCGTCACTTAAACTCACGGGCTGGATTTATACGTTTATAGTTTGCCTGTCCGTCCCGAGTAATAATAATCCCAGACATGTAAGGGCTAACACACACACACACACACACACACACACACACACACACACACACACACACACACACACGCACACACACACACAGTACCCACACCACTTGCTCATGTCGGGAGGGTACCTGTTGGCGCTGACGAGTCCAACACGTGATCAGGCCGTGGTGAATTAGACATATTTTCTATACCTCTGACGCTTTCTGTATCACTTCTTGACATCTTGATCTTCCTTCCTTTGTATCATTTCATTATTATTCTCTCCGTTTCCATGCAGCTTCCGACCAAGAATGCTTTCACACACGCACACACACACACCCACACACTTATGGCCTACCTCAAAACACAAAGACGGGACGGGGTGATGGAGGGTCAGGATGCCGGGAAGACAAAACACACCACCGCACACACGATCGACCTTTCCCTACAGAGGCTTGGAATGGACTGGTCAAGATCAAGGTGCTGTTAAGGTTAAGCCGGCTCAAACCACACCCAGAGAACCCGTGACCTGACCTCAACCCCTTGCCTGTGAGCTCACCCAAGGTCCTCTCTGAAGGTTTGGCTCGCCGCCTAATCCAAGCAGCATAAAAGGCCTGTCAGTGTTTGCCTGTTTTTTTCTCTCTTACGGGAAGGGAGATAGGGTCATTTTCCGGCGACCAAGCACACATTTTTGACCATATTTTCACAGCAGTTTTAGGTATTTCCAGGGGTAGCTTTGCGGCCCTTCTGTATAATTTGACCCTTCTGCATACCATGAACCTAAAACAAAACACTCATTAGAACCAGACTGATCTCCTTTTTGGCCTTTGGAAAGAGTTGATATGAGGGATGGAAGCGTCTGACGATACCGACCATAGACCAAGAAAACTCGAAAACAATGTATTCCAAACGAAGATAAAAGAAAATATATAGGCCCAGAGATGTCTCGATAATCCCCCCTTGAGGTTCTTAAGTCGTTGGAAGAGGGATATACAGAAGGGCGTGTCAATTAAAGGCTAATCCCCTGGTAGGACAGACACACCCAAGCAGCTGCAAAGCCTGAGCCCACCTGGGAAGAAGGTTAATTTTTTTTTCCTGTTCCGTAAATACTTCAATGTGAGCGGTGATTTTTTTTTTTTTTTTTTTTTTTTTGCCGGCAAGTGTGTTTATAAGAATAACTTGACAATCGTGCACCGGTGAATGAGATGCATATATGTTTGTTCATCCTTTTTTATATACATATTTAGTTTTTCTTCTATAGTTCGGGCTCTTTCTTTGTCCTTCTTGTGTAACTCCACTTTCGCTGACAGGGCAGGACACACACACACACACACACACACACACACACACACACACACACACACACACACACACACACACACACACACACACACACACGTGCCTTACCTCACCAGTCAGTCAGTCAGTCAGTGGAAAGGAGAGGGGAAGGAGAAAGGCGCTTGACTTAATATAAAGGTCAGTAGGTGGGAGGTGAAAGTACTAATAGAAATAATAACAATAATAATAGTAATGATAATGACAATAAAAACGTCATAAATAGCTGTAATTCTTAAGAGTTGCAAATATCACGAGCTCCCCCTCTTCAATTCTCTCTCTCTCTCTCTCTCTCTCTCTCTCTCTCTCTCTCTCTCTCTCTCTCTCTCTCTCTCTCTCTCTCTCTCTCTCTCTCTCTCTCTCTCTCTCTCTCTCTCTCTCTCTCTCTCTCTCTCTCTCTCTCTCTCTCTCTCTCTCTCTCTCTCTCTCTCTCTCCACCTCTTCGAAAATGTTGAGGACAGGTTATCAAGGCCACCTGGGTACATGATTAACCCTTGCCTGTGAGAGAGGGAGAAGGAGCTAGGAGGGTGAAGGAAGGGAGGTGGTGGGTGGGGAGGGGAAGGAGCAGTAGGAAAGATGAAAGATAGTAAGAGGCTGAGGAGCAACATAGACATAGGTAGATAGACAGATATATAGGTAGAGGAACATATAGGTGGTTGGGAGAGAGAGAAGTTGGGATTGTTGTCAAGAAAAGTGGAGAGAAATAATACCAACAGCAGAAACAACAACAGCAACGCCCCAACTTCACTTTCAAATTTCTCCCCCACCCCCCACCACCCCGCTCCAAGCTCACTTCCCACCCCTTTCACACACACACACACACACACACACACACACACACACAACCTTTCTTCACCCTTCCCTCCCTTCCCTTCCCTTGCCATACTTAAGGATTGGCCACCCCCTCTCTTCCCCTCTTCCTTCCTCCATGAATCATCCCTCATCTCCCTCCCTCTCTCTACTTTCGCCGACGCCTTTCCTCCGGTTTTAACAAGTCTTTGGCAATACCTCATCCATCATTCAGTCGGGGAATCCGTCCGCTTATCCACCACCACCACCACAACTTTCCCTTCTCTCCCCTGAGTCCACTCCTCTCTCCTTCCTCTCCCTCCCCTTCTCTCCTGCACACCTTTCTCTTCCCTCCCTTTTCCTGCTCTTCCTTTCCCTTCCCTCCCTTTTCCTGCTCTTCCTTTCCCTTCCCTTCCCGTCATTTCCCTTCTCCCCTTTCCCATCCCTTCTCTTTCTTTCCGTTCACTTCCCTTTCCTTCTCTCCCTTTCCATCCCTTCTCTTCCCTTCCCTTCCCTTCCCTCCCTTTCCCATCTCTCCCTTTCCCTTCCCTTCTCTTCCTTTCATTTCCCTTCTCTCCCCTTCCCACACACAGTAATGGCTTTAAATTAGAAAAGTATAGATTTAGGAGGGAAATAGGCATGCATTGGTTTAGTAATAGGGTGGTGGGGGAATGGAAAAGACTCAGCGATCACATGGTGAGTGCAGGGACGATAGCTTGTTTTAAGAATATACTTGATAGTTACATTCGGCCTCTTGCAGTCTCCCTATGTCCTTATGTTCCCCTCCCTTCCCTTCCCATCCCTTCCTTTCCTTTCCCTTCTCTCCCTTTCTCTTTCTTTCTCTTCCCTTCCCTTCCCTTTCCCATCCCTTCTCTTCCTTTCCGTTCACTTCCCTTCCCCTCCCATCCCTTCCTTTCCCTTCTCTCCCTTTCCCATCCCTTCCTTTCCCTTTCCCATCCCTTCTCTCCCCTTTCCCATCCCTTCTCTTTCTTTCCGTTCACTTCCCTTCCCTTCCCTCCGTGTCCCTTCCCTTCTGCATACGCTCGGCACACCCAGTACCTGCCGTGTCTTTGCCAGATCTCTACGATGGTCAAACTTCCCCTTCCTTTCTCTTCTGATAAGTGAATCTCAAATCTGAAGTTCCCCGTCGGGTTAAGTTTAGTATTTCGCACGGGCTAACTTTTCCAATGGCTGAGTTTCTTTCATTTCACCCTCTTCACTTTTTTTTGGGGGGGGGAGGGGGGGAGGGTTACACTTCTATTGTGGTTATTTAGTTTAACTTATTCTCTGGCTGAGCACCGTAGCATTTGTTTGTATTTTTTTTCCAACAAGGTCTCTCAAATAAACTCCATATGCTTGTAGAGTTACTGACACAGGATTCACTAGTTCAAAACGGTTCAGCTGCCACTTATCTTTTGTTTGGGAGCGGGGCAAGGGGAGGGAGAGGGTGAGGTGCGACAGGTGCGTCATGTCATCTGTCTACTCACCTCGCTATATGGCTGTCATTCTGTCGTCCAGTAGCATCGAAATCACCGGTGGGTAACAATCATTTGCATCGTAAAGCACAACACACGTGAGCCTTTACACTGAGATGATCACGGGGAAGTTGTACACAGTGTTACAGGCTTGTTTGGGAATATCGCAATCACCGCTTTATAACATTCACTTGCATCGTAAAGCACAACACACGTCAGTCTCTACATGAGGATGGCACTAAGAAGATGAACACGAGGAAGCTGTGCACAGTTTTACCGGCGTGTTAGGGAATGAATGTTAAGGGTCCATATTTTTAAACGTATCGGACTCCCATTTCGACTAGTTTCCATTGCCGCAGATAAGATTAACTGGTGCTTTTCCCGTTCAAGGTGCAGAAGTCGGGTACAACAATCACTAGCATCACAAGACAGCCCATGAAAAAATCTGCAGCTTGTTCGAGATGCTTTTCAGACAGGCGAATTGAGGCGCCGATACATTTAGGAATACGAGCTTCGGAGTGGACCACAACCACCTGGACGCTGCTATTCACCTGTGTGTTGTGCTGGGCTGGATTAGTAGGTGGCCGCGGCTCCGCCATCACCGCTTTCACCACGACCGTCGCCTGGTGAGAGCGGCTCCTCGGGCCCTCCACGCCGCTCGATCCTCACCTGCCCGCTACTACCTCCGGACTGACGACTCTAGGGATGTGGGCCGTTGGAAATAGGGGCCATATTCTTAAACATTTAACTGGGCGACCATGCAGACACATTTGACATGGGTAGTTTAATGATCCTGGTGGCAGTTTGACCCTTCTTCTGTAACATGAACCCCCCCAAAACACACACCCAAGCACACACATTTTACAAGGGTTTCGTAGGACTTTTGGGCATTTCCAGGGGTAGTTTAGTGGCCCTGGTGGCAGTTTGACCTTTCGCCTGTATACCACGAATCTAAAAAGCACTCATTAGAACCCGATTGGTCTTGTTTTTGGCCTTTGGAGAGAGTTTATGTGAGAGGCGGAAGCGACAAGAATATACCGAACTAAGATTGCGGGATGTGGGTCCTTCCTTCCGTGTGGTTGCATGGCCTATAGATAGTGGCCACGACTCGCCTCGCTCGTACAGGTTCTGCCGGTTACGGAGGCGAGTCAGTGAAGAGCGGCGCTATACACGATGGGCCGAGGACCTCCGTAGCGCGCTGTTCAAGAAGTGAGAGTCTGGCAGCTGAGGGAAAAGATAAGTGGAGTAACGTTATTGAAAAGCAAAGAGTGTGAATAAGCAGAGGAGAGGATCGAGAGGAGGAGGACCTACGAAGCGATACAAAACGATAGAGGTCAGAAGAAGACGACGATGAAGAAGAAGAATAGGATGCAGAAGAACAAGAACAAGAAGAAAAAGAACAAGGAGAAGAAAAAGAGAAACCACTGTGGAGCATGATCAAAGTCCCACACAGATGAGGAATGTCCGGCAACAGCACTCGGAAGGATGACACCACGAAGGCCTGACACCACTGCGATAGACGGCCTGTATGTTCGAGCATATGCGGCGGAGAAGGAACCGAACGATGCTGGTGCTGGGATGATGATCGAGACGGAAGTAAAGACTGTATCGTATGCTTCGTTGCAAGTTTGCTTACGACTCACTTGCATCAGTTTCGTTTTCTCTCTGCAATGCTCCTCACATTCTCGCACGACATCCTCCACATTCTCATTCACACCCCTGTCACACATCTCTTGACACGTTTTGTTACGGGACTCAGACCATTTGTAGTTTCTTGCATTCACATCCAAACACTGAGCGCTAGCCCGGAATAGAAGGTCACCTCCCAGGCTTCCCTCATACCATTCCTCATACTTTAGATTCTCTTTCTCCAAGTTTCCTTTCTCTCCATCTCATTCTTCCACTTGTTCAGTCCCTCATCTTTCACTGCTCTATCTGTCCGTGGTTGGGAGTCTCCTTCGTTGTTGGCTTTCCGTCGTGGCCTGTGACTCGGCGCTCTCCCACAATCGCTAAAGAAGAAAACGAAAAAGGAAGATACATATACGGGTGAAGGGACTGCGTTCGAGGCGGAAGGAGTGTATGAAGTAAGTCAATGGCGGGGGAATGCAGAGTGATGTTGCGATGTGGGAATGAACATGGGCACGCGAGGAAGGAAAGGGACACTATTTAAGACGGAAGAATGTAGCGCATGTGAGAGCGTGGAGTTAGTAAATGGCGGGGGAATGAAAAAGCTAGGATGCTGAGGCGTGCATGGGGGTGGACGTCTAGCTGCGCGGGAGATGAGTGAAGGGACAGTATGCAAGACAGTAATCGAAACAAGCAAGCGGAGATAAATGTGAGTGTGGAGTCAGTCAACGGCGGGGTATAGTAAAGAGTGACATTGGCGCGAGGAAGACAAACAGTAGAATGACAGTCGGTGTATGGCGGAAAATCAACGAGGATGATATATAGAGGGACGTAGGTGGAAGAGTGGAAGGAGACAGCTCAGTGCATGGGTGGGTGAAATGAAAAGGGATGCTGTGGCGTGGAGAGCGGCTGCGTGGAAAGATGGAAGGAGATCTGCATGGTGGAATGAGGAGGGAGATTCGGTACAGTGGAGTGAGAGTCAGTGCGTGGCGGGAGGAAGAGGAGGAGGAGGAGGTGAAAGTTGCGCTGGTGGAGGTGTTTCCCGCATGGAGAGATTTAATAAGGAAGAAAGGAGAGGGAGGCGTCTGTTAGGTGAAGGGAGAATGGAAAGGACGGAGGAAGGAGGAGAGATTTTATGATTAACGTCGGTAGAGAGATTTTATTTTTATTGTTTTCATTTTATTATTATTATTTTCTTTACAATAGAGGAAACAGTTCAAGGGTAACAAAAAGGAAACAATAATGAAAAAAAAAAGCCCGGTACTCACTACTCCCACAAAATCCTGATATCCGTCGACAATGATAACGTCAATTTAAAGTTTGCAACTGATATTTTCGATGGCCAAGCTCACATATTTCCCAAAGGCTTTCGTAGGAGTTTGGGGCATTTCCAGGGGTAGCTTTATGACCCTAATAGTAGTTTGACCCATCTTCTGTACTGTAAAACTAAGGACACACTCAGTAGAATTCAATTGACCTCCTTCCCGACCTTTGGAAATAGTTGATATGAGGGCTGGAAGCGTCTGTCAAGTATACCGACAAAGGCCTTTCACCCCACCCCCCACCCGCCCCGTGACAAACTCCCCTCTGGACACTATTAAGGTCGGCATTATAAGAAGCGTTCCCTTTTTACATCAGCTATTTTTAAAGGTCAAAGAGGGAGTCAGTCGAGTTCTAATAAGTCTTTCTTCAGGTTCACGGTACAGAAGAAGGGTCAAACTACCACCAGGGTTATAAAACTACTCCTGGAAATGCCCACGGCTCTTACGAAAGCCTTGTCAAATATGTATTCTTGGGCGGCGAAATGTCTTTTAATACGACCCTAACTCTTATATGACACCTATTTCTATTCACGAGTTACGCCTATGTGATTTCCATGAAGTAATTGTAAGGGGACATCTATATAAAAGAGCGACACATAGCAGATGGGAGCGATTTAGGACGAAGGTTATTTTTTGACCTGTATATTTGGGTCATCAGTGCAAGTGTATTAGAATCAAGGGCAGATAAACACAGCAGATAGACTAGAAGTTCTTGTTGTCTATTTAGCAAGCGGCCAGTTTATTTTGTTTTACTTATACATGCGCTGATGATGATGCGACTGCTTATAAGGATGATGATGATGATGATGATGATGATATACATACATAGTTAGTTAATTAGTTAATTGACAAAGGTGATACAGGAACTTAGCGTCATAAAATGATAAAAATAGAGAATTAACAAACTTTATCCAAGCAAGAGAGAGAGAGAGAGAGAGAGAGAGAGAGAGAGAGGAGAGAGAGAGAGATCTGTGCTAAACGTTATACAGCAGATTCCACAAAATGCATACATACACACACACACATAGAATACATACATACATACATGCATACATACTCATTCTTTTCATGGGAAGTTGGCGATTGACTCCTCCACCCAAAATTGACCTCCACCCGAAATTGACCTCCACCCGAAATTGACCTCTCTTTTGGCCACTCTTTACTTCTGTCTGTTGTGGGAGCGGTGAGTAACGGGCTTTTCTCTCTCTCTCTCTCTCTCTCTCTCTCTCTCTCTCTCTCTCTCTCTCTGCACTCTTTTTGTTGCCCTTGAGCCGTCTCCTTTGTTGTAAAAAAAAAAAAAAAAAAAAAAACAAATCCACGCCGCATAATATTTTCCCCATTCTTTCTTCTTAATACGTAAGATTTGTCGTATGCTGCCAGAAGGAGAGTATAGCGTAACGGGGCTGTGGGTGTCGGACTGACGTAACGGCGCGGTCTCAGTAGCTGTGTAGCGGTCTCCTGGTGATTAAGGGGGTGGGGGGGGTGCAAGAGGAGCGCAGCGGTAGAGGCCGGCGTCACCCCACGTCCACCATACTCCGGAAAATAAATTGGAGGGTAGTTGAATAAGAATGGAGAGATCAATACTGTCAGCAATCACTCAAGTGGAATCTTATTGTGGATAAGACTTAAAAATGCATATGGGTAACAGAACAGACAAAAGTAGATGACATTATACATTACATTATACATTATAGGTTATTAAAAAAAATCTTTCGATGGACAGACAGACCATCTCCGCGTGACCCATAGCCATCCATTCGTGATTCAGCATATACTGATCGGTCGGGTGTTTAAATAGTTGTTTTCTTAGATTCATGGCACAGTAGAAGGGTCAAACTACCACTAGGTCATAAAACTATCCCTGAAAATGCTCAAAACTTCAACGAAACTCAAAGTTTTGTCAAATATGTGAACTTGGGCGCCGAAATGTTTGTGAATATGACCCGTTATCAGCCAGTGGTTCCCAGACTTTTTTACATGATGCCCCCTATTGATTTATAAGAAATCCTCACGCCCCCCCATCCCTTGTTTATATATATATATATATATATATATATATATATATATATATATATATATATATATATATATATATATATATATATATATATATATATATATATATATATATATATATATATATATATACACACACACACACATTGAAACTCACGTGAGGATGATTCAAACAGTATTACTCCTTCATGTACGTGTGTGTGTGTGTGTGTGTGTGTGTGTGTGTGTGTGTGTGTGTGCAGCTCACTACCGCCCCCAAGGGGGGCGCCCCCCTCCTTATCTGCTATGGGGGATGTTAGATACGAAGCTCAGAGATTATAGTGATTGTCGTGCATTATTTACAATTCTCCTGAAGTTATATCGATTACAATCCGTGGAGCAAATCAACGGGGCAGCAATCATTTCCCCCTCCTAAAAAAAAATTATTTATGAATAAAACCAGCAACAAGAAGTAACTGGTCGTCCGGTTCTCCGTGGTGACAAAGTGCTGCATATTTATATAACATACCGCTCACATCTTTAGCCCAAGTTTACGTGAGCCTCGCCATGAAACCTCACCTCACGTACGTCAAACTTGTGACGTTTCATAACCTTTTTAAAGTTTCAAGTGTTTTGTCGTATTATATTATTTCGTGAAGGCAAAGAATATCGTCTGGAGCGCTTATTCAACACAATCCAACATTTCTTTCTATACGTGGCTCTGCATTCACGTATAAACGGCTAATTGGTAACAATTCAGAACAATTCAATACATTTTAATAACATCGAAGGCGGTTTCACATGCTACCATTTTTCTTGAGTTATCGAGCATGAGCCTGAATTCTTAAACGTTTCGTCGCTTCAGTTCGCCTGTTTGAAAAGCCTCTCGTTGAAGTTGCTGGGCTTTTCATGGACTGTTTTGTGTTCCTAGTGATAGTTTTACCCGACCTTTGCACCCTGAACTGGTAAATCACCCCATGAAAACCCGATTAATGGAAGCCCGATGTGTTTAAAAATATGGAGAATGTGAGACGCTACATACTTATAGTAATGCATGCTACCTCACACTTCCCCTTCGTTAGTGAGTAAACTGGAGATTACGACTACCACACCAATTATGCAACTGCTAGACAGATAACACAAATGTTCTCTAATTACTCCACTCGGACGTCGATAACGCTGTAAAGTTTTTAAACGTTAATATGGAGTGGAGGGATTGAGACGAGTGTTATCTCGGGTGTTGCATCACTTTGTGGGTGCGTGCGTGTGTGATTGCGAGATACCCGAGCAAAGCAGATCATTCGAGAGGTCGCATGTTTGATACTGACTTAGGAATGAGTATTTTTTTCGATATATTTTATGCCCATTAAAAAGCCCATCCTCTTAATACACTAGCAGCTTCCTCTAATATGTGCCTTGATAGCTCCAGCCTGATGAGTAACCCTATACGACGCCCTCTGTTATACTCTCATACGTAGCTCTCCCCCTTAACGCATTCCAAGCTTCGTCTGCAGTACTGTCATTAGGTCGTGGGTACGTTTGCTTAGGCGATACGTTGCATAATGTCCCATATGTGGAGGTCTTTCGTTGAGGGTTTAGGGTATTTCCGTGGGTTTTGCTTTATGAGCCTATATAGTGATAGTTTGATAAGGCTTTTGCACCATGAATGTGAAAAACAGGCATGAGAAATCGAGTCATCTCCTTTGTGGCCTTTGGGAATAGTTGCTGGGAGGGCGAAAGCGTCTGAGAGTAGGGAACACTATTGCTCTGAGGCGTGTGGGTGGCGGTGGGATGTAAGGATGCATGTACGGGGTCTGGCTATTTGTGTGTGTGTGTGTGTGTGTGTGTGTGTGTGTGTTGTATCTTCACACTCAAGGTTAGGATGACGTCACTACAGCTAATCAACGTACAAGGGAGGAAAAACAAAAAAAACAGGCAAACAATCGCTGTTCTGGGTCAATATTATTATTATCTCGTTGGTGATAAGGAACTTCAAACTATATTTACTACTACTTGTTCTCGTTCTTCTTCTTCTTCTCCTTCTTCTTCTTATTATTATTATTATTATTATTATTATTATTATTATTATTATTATTATTATTATTATTATTATTATTATTATTATTATTATTATTATTATGTTATTATTATTATGTTGCCTCATGCCACGAACACGCATACCCATTGCCATATGCCTCCGTGTACCCCCCCCCCCCCCCCACCATGCTCTTTACCATTTGTTCCTGAATCTCATGCCCCATACACCACACTCCCCCTCCCCCCTTCTGTTGAGGCCACTGCCCTCTGCATGGTGCCACGTCTACATAACCACTGCATCATGCCCTTGTGGTTCATCATCTTTACCCTCAGTGGCGATTCTCTGCCCCACGCACCGTCCCACATATATAGGACCTGCCTCCATTCTTAGCCCCTGCTTTTATTCTCCACGGCACGCTTTTTTCTCTTTTTCCTCTTCAGACACTTGACTTTCACCTTGTATATGCGGTTATCCTTATCTACGGCGCCTCTCTCGTAATACATATTGTCCTCTCTCTCTCTCTCTCTCTCTCTCTCTCTCTCTCTCTCTCTCTCATGCGCATTCTAAGCATATCCATACGACCCTTTTGCAAGCCATTTGATATAAAGTATCGAGAGATTAGTGTCTCCCGCAATCCTAGCATTTAGTTATATATGTTAAGTGGCGATTTGTTACTGAAGATTACTTGAAAAAATATCCTGCTCTAGTTTTGACTGGTTTTTTTGTGTGTGTGTGTTTTGTTATTTCGTTGGGGATATACCCCAGTGGAGGAAGGCGGAGCATGCCGCGCAACCCCCCAGACGGCTGGTAGAGAGAAACCCAGTTCTTTCAAGGAGGAGGCCCAACAACGGGGCTGAGGGTGTCGGAAAGAGCCCACTTTTCCACCCCCATGGTAACTGGTAGGTCTCGAACCCATACGCTACAGGCACCCCGCCGAAGCCCAAGGCCGAGACTCTACCAAGGGACCACAGGAGCCCCCATTTGATTAATAGTTTCTTCACGTTTATAGAATATAGAACTGTCTTATCAAACTACCACCAGGGTCAGAAAACTACCCCTGGAAAGGCCCACAACTCCGACGAAAGCCTTGTCAAATGTGTGCGTTAAGAGACGAAATGTTAACTAATATGGCCCCTTTTCTCTCAATCTTATCGAGCCTTTACCGTAGACTCCTGGGGCCTGCGCCATTCTTCCCGGAGGACAAAGAAAGACAAGGATCAGACAGACAGACAGACAAATTTAGAAACAGACAGAGAGGGTTGAACTCACTCAATTCGGATTAACTGAGTGTTATTTTTCATTCACATCATTATCAACGACTACAAACGAATTATTCTTTGTCCGTTCGTTCTGATGAGGAAAAGTCATTGTTACTGTTCACTTGATTCACGAGGGGAGCTGAAGAGGGGATGCGTAGCTAAGGGGAGAGAGAGAGAGAGAGAGAGTACACGAGAGTCAGAGTGACTTGCATAACTCTTTCGTGTGCCAGTCACTGTGACGCCAAAGTTCTTTACTAGCTATATGCGTACCGTGTGCTGTACTTGGCCCCCTGAAAGAATGCTTGCGGGAGGAGGCGAGCGCGCAATGGCAGTATGAATAGGGAAAGATGAAGAACTGGGGAGGGGCGGGATAGGCTAGCTGCGCGTGGCCTCCGTCGCAAGAATAAGATTTAAAGTAAGAATATGAGTAGGACTGAGAGAGAGAGAGAGAGAGAGAGAGAGAGAGAGAGAGTTAAAAAGTATGAAAGTAAGAATAGCAAGAATAAAAATAGGAAGACGAGAGAGAGAGAGAGAGAGAGAGAGAGAGAGAGAGAGAGAGAGAGAGAGAGAGAGAGAATGCTAAAGTCGAATAACAAACCATTACTACATGAAGTCCATCCTATAAAATGATGTAAACTATAATGCAGAAGAAAGGAAAATAAAGAAACGGAGAAAAAAGACAAAAAAGGAGGGAAAAAGGAAAGAATGAAGGATGCAGAGAAGCACCTTAATGAAAAAGAAAAAGATAAAAAATATTACATTGCTGAATAAATAACAAAATGCATGCAACAAGAGAAGTTGGCGCCACTATAAACACTTGCCTGCGCCATGACGGGCTGGGGTCGACTACCATCCAGGCCCCTCAAGCAAGCCTACCGGCGGAATAGGCATACACGTAAAAAAAAAAAAAAAAAAAAAAAAACTTCCAAAGGCCGCAAACGAGATAAGTACGTCGGGTTCTCTGAGTGTGACATACATACATACAGACACACAGACAGACAGACAGACAGACACACTACAAACAGACAGACATAGATTCATACATAGGGTCAAAAAACTACTCATGGAAAACTTACAACCTCCTTCCACAAAGACTTTATTATATGCGGGTGTGTATTGTGGGAGTCCCTTAGGGTTTGAAAATATGGGGCCGGGGGTTCTCCTATGAATGGTGTAATGTCTCGGCAGTGAGTTGACGAAGCTACCATCTGCCCTCCAAGGAAAGTCTTGTATAGAGAATAGAGGAACAGTTACTACACATAATCCTACGTACCCATCCTTTCCTTGTTGATATCTACTCGTTCATTCATTCTCATTCTTTTCATTCTTTCTTTCTCTCATTCATTCTTTTTTCCTTTCTCTCTTTCTTTCCTTCTTTCCTTCTTTCTCTCATTCTTTTTTTCTTTCTTTCTTTTTCTTTCTTTCTCTCATTGTATCTTTACTTCTATCTGTCTCTATTTCTCTTTCTTTCTTTCTTTATTTATTTCTCATTCTATCTTTCTATCTTTCTCTTTCTTTCTTTCATTTCTCCTTTCTAGCCTGTGTGTGTGTGTGTGTGTGTGTGTGTGTGTGTGTGTGTGTGTGTGTTGCATAACGTCGTTCTCGCCGTAGCTAGGGGACCGTCACTGCTGGCCTGCGGGGGTGTGACGTTCGAAGCAGGCTTTATCAATCACCTCCTGGCCATTTAGTGCGGCTCAGACAGGATCACGGCCCAATACCGCATGACTAGACATGATGACAAGCATTGCGACTACCCTTATGCAGCGTATCTACAGACAGACAGATGGACATACATACATACATACAGACACACAGGCAGACATAAGAACATAAGAACATAGGGAAAACACAGGGCAGCTCCAGAATCCCCCCACTACTCACGATGGGTAAGGTGTAGTTTCAGGGGTTACAGGTAGAGGCTTGATCCTCGTTTTACCGGCGGTACTATGCACGCACCAGTACCCTGTCACCTTACTGCACCCACACCTCACTGCCACCTGTCGTCCTCGTCCATGTAACTATCCAGTCTACTCTTAAAACAATCTATCGTCCCTGCACTAACTATGTGATTGCTGAGTCTATTCCATTCCCCCACCACCCTATTACTAAACCAATGCTTGCCTATATCTCTCCTAAATCTA
This sequence comes from Eriocheir sinensis, assembly GCF_024679095.1. NCBI lineage: Eukaryota > Metazoa > Arthropoda > Malacostraca > Decapoda > Varunidae > Eriocheir > Eriocheir sinensis. Next base: position 31,135,650 of record NC_066510.1, on the reverse strand, counting down.
TACTTTTCTAATTTAAATCCATTACTGCGAGTTCTATCCTGCTGGCTAATTCTCAGTACTTTACTTATATCGCCTTTGTTGTAACCCTTGACCCATTTGAATACTTTTATCAGATCTCCCCGCACTCTTCGTCTTTCTAGTGAATGTAAGTTTAGATGTTTCAGCCTATTTTGATATGGGAGGTTCCTCAGCCCCTGAATCATCTTGGTCATCCTCCTCTGAACTGATTCTAGCAAGTTGATGTCCATTCTGTAGTGTGGGCACCAAAACTGGACAGCATAATCTAAGTGTGGCCGGAGGATGATCTCTGCACTCCTGTTGGTTACCGTCCTGTTAATAAAGCCTAATACCCTGTTAGCCCTATTCCTCGCACTAATACATTGCTTCCTCAGTTTTAGGTCAGAGTTCACTAACACTTCCAAATCCCTTTCACACTCAGACCTGCCTATCGCTGTGGAGTCTAAACTATACCCGTGTAATGGGTTGCGTGTTCCTACACTAAGTACGCTGCACTTGGTGATGTTAAAATTCATCTGCCATTTCTCTGACCAAAATGCCATTTCTCTGACCAAAGGCAGACAGATACACATATATACTACAAACAGACAGACAAATAGACATTCATACATAGATTCATACATATTGACAGACAGACGGGCAGACAGACAGGTTAAAAGGCAAAAAAGGGGAAAACTCGAGCAACAGGAACATCATCATCAACAAGAACAACAACAAGGACCACAACAACAACAGTATGACACGTGTGCCTCGGTTGTCAAAGTCCAAGGTCGAATCCAACAGCGTTCAGCGTCGTGGCGTATGTCAAGATTTTTCTTTTTATATATTTTCTCTTCTTTTTCATATTTTCTTCTAAGGTTCATGTTCTCAAATCATTTCGGGCCTTGCACACCCACCCACATTTGACAAAGTTTTCCTCGAGGCTGTGTGATACTTTAACCATGCTGTTACCATATGTTCTTATTGTATCTGTAAGGAAGAGAAGGAAAGGATGAGAGGAAGGGAAGGGGATAAGGAAAGATGTTAGCAAAGAGGGAAAGAAAGGGAAGAGGAGAAGGGAAACTAATACCAGGCACCACGAATGTAAAAAAATATATATATATATATATATATATATATATATATATATATATATATATATATATATATATATATTCATGAAAATCCGACTTAATTCCTTTGTAGCCATTAAAGATATTTGTTGTGAGAACCCGACAAGCGTTTGATAATATGGGTCTTAAAACCTCCTTCCAGTATGCTTTTAATTGACTACAAGTGGCGTGGGTAATCTTCATGATGGCCCTCTTGAAATCATATCATGTTTATCACGCAGTGTCTTGGAGCCGTGTTAGCAGGATATGACCTTAATGGGATCATGCTTACCTACCAGTCACTCAACCCGACAGTCGCAAGCAAATCGACGTGTAACATAACCTACGACTTTTTGATCTTCTGGTGTAGTCGCTCCTCTGCCTCTGTGAAGCAAAGGTATAGGCCTACCAATCTCTATTGATGTCGCAGGGCTGGTAAATATCTTTATTTTGTCATGGATGGGGAAAAAGGGGGGAGAAGGGAGGATTAGTGGCACATATAGATACAAGCTGATAGGAAACTACAAAAGCAAGGTACCCGCATGTGTTGCATATTATAAGCACAATAACAACAATAATAATAATAATAATAATGATAATAATAATTATATCACGTTAACAGTCAACAGTCACCAACATCAGCCTATCAAACCCTTGCTGTGGCTGGTGCAGTGCCCTAGCCGGCTATCTTATTACTGAAGAACTGACAGTCATCATCTTTTGCAGAGCAGCCTTGTCGATGGTGCTCTGCGCGGAAACTCACATATGCTTAGTACTTGCTTATTTGCTTTTCTGCTTGCTTGCTTACTGGTTTGCCTGCCTGATTGAATGATTGGGTGATTGGGTGACTGGTTAAATAGTAGTTTCCCGCACTTAAACCGGCTATATATGCTACCTGCAGGCTACTTACACAGGCTGCTTATCGGAGCAGTCACAGACGCCCGAAAGTGTGATGGCTTTCCACTCACAATAAATATTTTCAAAGCCCACAAAGGAGACTAGTCGTGTTCCCATGATTATTTTTTTTAGGTTAATGGTACAGAAGAAGGATCAAACTACCACCAGGGTTATAAAAGTAGCCCTGAAAATACCCAGAAATCCTACGAAAGCCTTGTCAAATGTGTGTGCTCTGGCGCGGAAATGTGTAAGAATATTCGCGTAGTCTGAACACAGGCGCCGGAAACAGTTCGGTGACATGTGTTCCGAAGCTTCATTGTATCTGCTTACTGTCATTCAGCATTGCCGCCTGTTTTATATTCTTTTTGCATACGTCATGTCTTGCGATTAGGCCTCATTATGGTGCCCAGGTGCTGAAGTAACCTGGTGGTGGTGGTGGTGTGTGTGTGTGTGTGGGGGGGGGGGGGGATATGAAGGGGTTTAACACGAAACTATTTTTTTTCCTATATTGTGGAGGAAAGTGCTCTTCGGTCTAATGGTCCATGCTGAAGGGTCGTTTTGCCTCATGTCCTCATCCTTTCTTTCTGCTGTTGAATGTCTGTAATCGCCGTAGAGCTTAAATAGGCACTCTGCGCAAGCCATACACAGGTAAAAGTCAGTCAGATAAAGTGTGGGGCATACGCTAAAGCTGCGCGTGGCCTCGAAGTTGATCTCTGTCACATCGACTTTTGAACATTGCTTTTTCGCGCACGTCTTAAATCAGCGTTTCATCTCCTTTTGCAGCACACGAAACATCAAGTTAGTGAAGTTCGCATTACCGTAGATACATGAAAACAGTAGCCTATATATATGTAAGAATGAGTAATGCCAGATTTGTTACAACGGGGCCGAGCTTTACTTATATGAAAACTGTAGCCTATATATGAATAGTGCTAGATTTGTTACAACGGGGCCGAGCTTTTGGGAGAGAGTCGAAATGTAGGTATGCAGTTATCAAGAAGAGCAAGTCATCGCAAGAACAGTAATTGAGAACAGCAGGAAGAGTTGCATTACAGTGGAGTGCGAGACTATGTAGACTCAACCTCGACCGCTACACAAGGAAAAAGAAAATGAACAGTGAACTGGAATGGTACAGCTACACGTTGCTCTAGAAGCTGAGATGCCCTGTTAATTTGATCTATAGTAATTGCAGTCTATACATGCAGGGCCTGGGCTATGATGGTAGACTATAGTGACCCCGTTCCTATATCTACATTTGGTCAGCCTTAATTCCAATTCTAACTTCTGAAAACTGTGTGTGTGTGTGTGTGTGTGTGTGTGTGTGTGTGTGTGTGTGTGTGTGTGTAATTACGTTTGATGACCCCAGGAATAAAGTTCAATTACTGTGGGCGGGATGATATTGATATGCTATAAAATTCATGTATAGCTATAACTTGTATTTCATAACGTTGTAATCCTGCGTTGAAAGGTTATATATACATACTGCCTGGGGGTTGGGATGGCATACTCCTCGATCCCTTCTCCTTTGTTGTTTTACTTGCAACAATAAACTATCAATCAATCAATCAATCATCTTTTACAAGGGATAAACTCATCTCTCAAAACAGGAGCAATCAACCATCCCCTTAATTTTGCTTCTTAATTATACTTCACCTTCTTCCCTATCCTTTTTTTTTCCTTTCCTCCTCTCCATCCTCTCTTTCTCTTCCTTCCCCTTCCCTCCCTTACATTTCCGTACCTTTCCTTAACAAGTTATTCTCCAATGGGACGGGTCTATGGGGGTAAATTAACGAGCCAAAATGCATTACATCACTCTGATAGTGGATGGCTTTTTAACCTTGAGCCTTCATAAAGAGTAACTTGGCAGACTTTTAAGGGATGCCAGATTAGCTACACCACATTATATTTCCCTCCTTTCCTAGGCAGAATAACGCCCATATGAGGCCCATCCATAGAGATATAAGCGAGCAGAGAGGGAAAACTATATATATACGAAGATAGATATATATATGTAAATGGCGGTATATAGGAATGACAGAGTGGCAGTTCTGTAATGAAGATTCGGAAATATGCAGAACTCGGGTTAATTAAAACTCTTGTGCATCATTAATAGCTAGGTTATCCACACCAACATCATCACCAATACCCCCATGCCACGTAACTAATCGCTAAGGACGTAATGGGGGAGTTAAAAGAGAAAATAAGGCCATTAAAATCCCACGTATCCAAGTCGAGTCAGTCAGTGTTGGCCTGCATGTGTCACTGAGAGGTGCTGGCAGGTACTGGGCTCCTCATTTTTAAGCTTATTTTCCGTGTGTCCTCTGTGCTGCTGTCTCCATTGGCGTTTCCACAGGTGTCCCAGAGGTGCAGACAAAAGCCTCATTAGTGCCCGGGTTCTGAAATAACCTGTTGTTGGTAATGAAGGGGTTTAAACGCGACTTTTTTTTTTCTTCCTTATATTGTGAAGGAAAGTGCTCTCCGGTCTAATGTTCCATGCTGAAGGGTCGTTTTGCCTCCTCCTTCCTTTTTTCTTGCTCTGTTAAATGTCTGGAATCGCTGTTGAGGTTAAATAGGCACATTGCAAGGCTTACGTAATGATGGGGTGGGCAAGAAGGGAGGCTGGCTAGGGACGTGCTGGAGGCTCTCAACTAGACCTCCTTGGCCTCACGTTGACCCACAGAATCACCGCATTTCATATCCAGTTTCTTTACATCGGCCGTGTGCCTCCTCGCCTGCCCCTGAGCCTCGAACTTGATCTCCTCAGCTGGTGGTTGGTGATGGTGGTTGTGGTTGCCAGGCGAGGAGGTGCTAAGAGATGAGGGTATGTGCGTGTGTGTGTGTGTATTTATATGGATTTCCTTTACTTACTCGTATTTCTCCCTCACCCAACCTCCACAGCGGAACAACCCAAACCTGCATGATGCCAGTACAGATTTTTAGCTTCTGCCAAATTACCTTTTATGAATGCAGTATATACTGAAATTAGTATTTGTCCCCCAAAACACCCAAGTCACTCCAGTGGTTGACACCTTTTATGATAGATTTTATTGTATTATAACTAAACCATCAAATATTGTTTGTTTCTATGATAAAAAAAGTTTCACTTAAACTGACAGCGGCTGGTCTTTGTGAGTCATTTTCTTGTACTTTTCTCAACCATTTTTGTCAAGGGGGGGCGGGGTGAGGTCCCTGTGAAGGTCACCGCATGTTGAGTTGTTACAGTTTTTACTATTATTATTTTTAGGTGCTGCCTATAATGGCGATAGGCTGTCATGAGGGGCCTCTTGGGTGACCCAGCCCATTATCTTGTCTTGTAGTTTAGATGATGTTCACCTCGGTCGACTTGGGAGTACACTGTGCTCCACTCCTAATGTGGCTCAGCTGGTCAGGGAGCGAGTTAATCTCTGCCTCCCTTGGAGTAGTTGCATGTAGGATAGGGGGCTCATCACAGATCCCCTGCAGAAACTGGTCCAATTTTCTCTTGAAGGTCGCCGTGCTGCAGTTAGTAGTGTCCCTGATGTCCCTCGACAGGCAGTTGAATAGTCTTGGTCCCTCGTTGGTAAAGCTGGCGGCATGTATGGACCTAAGACGTTGACTGACTGCTTCAATGGATGTTCTGGAGCAGGTGCGGCCAAATCAGCGAATAGGCGAATTTTATTTGCAGTGGCTGACATGATATACGACTCCTGCTTGGCCTACCCCCCCCCCCCTCCCCAGTGCTCCACCTGAATTAAGTTGCGGAAGTTAGGGTTGAGTGAAGCTCTGGACAGTGTATGCGTAATTTACTGCTACTCGGCTATGGTTTGAAAAGTCAGCGTGTTTTGGTGGGACTCGAACCTAGGTCCATGGGCTCACCACACCGGCATGCTGCCCACTCAGCCGCTGCCTCCCAAAATAAATTTTGATAAATACTTGTGATTAGTTTTGCTGTGCAGAAGTCAAACATGGCAGCCAAGCTGTGGCAGTGGCAGCCAGCTGTGCCTTCCTCAGGGCCGTGTAATGGCTTAAGTGCTTGCTTTCCCTTCTTACTGCATATTGTGAGGATGATAGAGAAAGTTGGAAGCTCTTCTGCCGTGGCCATCCCCTGGTGGGAGCTCCTAGGAGCAGGCGTCGATAAAATGAATGAATGAATGAAACTTTTATTTCTGGTGAATTCTGATGTGTTTCTTACCAGCTTGCTTTCTTTTGTCACAGAAATTTCAAGTTTTTGTGAGGGGGAGGATGCAGGAAACTAGTGATTTCCAATAGGAATAGTTGGCAGATTGATAAGAAGCACACTGGAACTTCACAATACTCAGTCATCTGCCATTATGAGCTGGGTGATTATAGGCATATTTACCCAAGTTTATGTATTTCTTGCCATGATTTCCTATAGGACAGATCCATTTGGAGGGAACCCTAAACTATGTCTTGCCAGGATTTCCTATAGGACAGATCCATTTGGAGGGAACCCTAAACTATGTCTTGCCAGGATTTCCTATAGAACAGATCCGTTTGGAGGGAACCCCATACCTGCCAACACACCAGCAGTCTTGGCATGAGTATTATACACATGAAAGAATAATTCAATCAACTGCTGGAAAGTGTGTTGTTTCACAGATCATTATTTCTGGGTATACATTGAATAAAATATAAACAATCAAAACAACAGGTTAAATTAATTCAATTTCATTGGTAAAGATTCGTATTAGGTCCGTGCCAGTATCTCATAATCTACTTTATGAAACATCAGTATCTCTTCATATATCTTTTCTACAAACCTTCAACAGTCATGGAAACGCTTTGAAAATCCAATTCAAGGACTTTTTTTTTACTCTTGAAAATAGGGGATAATGTTTACGGAAGCACGTCGCCTCCTCTGCTGGCCTTGGCGGCCCAGCCGCTTGGGGTGGGAGCATATTTAAGCTACTCCGAACTTCCCCCCTCATGTATATGTGACTTATTTCAGCGAGGAGGTATTCAGAGGAGGCACATTATCCCCTATTTTCAAGATACTGAGATTAAGAGATACTGAGGTTTCATAAGGTATGTAATGAGATACTGGCACGGACCTAAAATGAATCTTAACCATTTCATTTCTGTTATATCTGCTCTTTTATTGATTTTGACAAGGTGAGGGACATGCAGCTGTTGAAGGCAGACGATTCAAATGGAGGAGTCTCTCCTGTGTGCATATCTTGCTCTCTCTTGGCAAGAGGTTAGAATATATTTCAAGATGATTTCCATAAGTTCATGCATGTGACTGAAGCTTAGAAACATCTAAGGGCTTGATGGGAGAGAGTCCATGAAAGATTTTCCTTATGAGGTCAACCACAAGCAATCTTCTGTGTACTGGATTTAGGTCAAGGGTTACAGGGCAGGCAAGCACTGTAGTCTGAGTCATGGAGAAGAACCTAGTAATGTGTTTCTTCCATTGATGCTGCACCTTTAACAACCTCATACCCTAGCCCATTTATATCTAGTACGACTCTGGTGACATGCCAGTCACAGACCCCCCCCCTCGCCCAATAAAAAAAAAGAAAAACAACAACTTGTGGTAACTATTTGGTACCTGTATAGCTGACCAGATAGAGAGGTATCTTCCTGTCTGACTGGTAGTTGCTTCGATCCCTGGCACTGGAAGGCAAGTTTATTTCCCCCTTTCAATGTTAGATATATTTTTTTGTGTTTTTGAGACATTGAAATAATATATAATCAAATAGATTCAGATCCCCCACTACAAAACCACTGAAAGGAACTCAGTTTTTAGATGGATATGAACTGGGTACATTGAGGTCTTTATTTACAGCCCAGTATTGTATTTGTAGCATGTGATGATGAAAATTGTTTCTGTGTATTGATTATTTTTGCATATATTAAATGTGTAATTGATTTATGTCTGTCTTAATAAGTGGTCTTTTTAACTCGAGCCAGAATGCATATGTCCCAAGAACTCGGCAAAAGTAGACCCACAACAAGAAGGTGCAGTGGCTTCAGCAAAAGTCTGTGAAAAGATACAGTACTTTTAATTAATGAATGAGACTCACTGTGCTCACCCCCGCAGTAGTATCAGCTACCACACTTGGGCTTAGTGTGTCTTTCTCATTGCTGAAGGTTGCAAGGTGAAGCATCCTTATTGTATAATTTAGGTGGCGAGGGCCCTCTAATGCTGTTCCACCCGAAATTGACCTCTCTTTTGGCTACTCTTTACTTTTTATCTTTTATAGGAGTGGCGAGTAGCGGTCTTTTTCTTTTTTGTACTCTTTTTATTTCCCTTGAGCCGTGTCCTCTGATGTAAAAAAAAAAAAAGAAAGAAAAGAACTGATATAAAATAAGGTCTCTATTAATGCAGTGTTAACTCATGAAGAAAGTGGAAAGAATGAGCATGATAATGGATAGCTTGCATGTTTGACCTCAACTTCACAGACAGGTTGTGTGGTTGTGTGAAACTTTGTTGTGGGAAACTGGTATAATAGCTTGAATGGACTTCGGTTTCAGAACCCCCAATTTTTCTCCAGTCTATACATATTAACCATGTTTTTGCTCAGTCTGAACCAATATTTGTGTATTTGTGACTCCCTAACCCTTGATTTACAACTACATTTTAATTCAGCATGCAACTGGGCAATTAAAGACAAATGTGACACCTACTGTTCCTTACCATTGACCATTTGTACCAGTTACCATTTTAATGTATGGGTGTTTTACTTCTTCATGCATATAAACATAACATTATGCAGTCTAATATTGATTACTAAAAGAAATATGTATTTTCAATCATGCATTTCAAGTGCTAATTTTGGTTTTCTATATATAGCGGGATTTTTTTATATTTTTCTTGCGGGATTTTTTTTAATATTTTTCTAGCGGGATTTTTTTTATTTCTTTTTCTTTTTTTATACTTTTCTTTATGCCCTTGAACTGTCTCCTTAGCTGTATATATATCTATTGAAACATGTATTAAAATTAGCTTTTACTGTATAATCTTTCAACATAATTTTTGAAAGGCTGTCAGGGGCTAGGCCATGGCAGTAGTCTTTACTTGTTACCTCTCCATGTTTGTCTCAGATACTCTGCTCAGTCTTTTAGAAGGCATGGAACACCAGAAATTATTGAGAGATGCTAAGTCAGCCCTATTATATGCCTCTAAAGCACCAAATGGTTATCTTATTAACTTGCTGTACAGTATATGGTAGATTTTTCATCATCCTTTTATTAACTTCAGAATGGATGGGACGCCTGAAGTGATGGAGACTGCCGCTGAGGAGGTGGCTGCCGAGCCTCTTGTTGGGATGCTAGACATGGTCCTTCTCACCTTGCTGGCGGGTGTCTCCGTTTACTATTTCTTCATAAGGGACACGAGCAAGAAGGAAGACAGCAATGCCCTTAAAAGCTTCACTATATCGTAAGGACAGTAGTGCTTACCAGAACTTTTGGAGTTTGAAACAGGAAAATGATTTTACACTTGACCCACTTATTTCCAGGATATCAGATTTCCCAGACAAAATCTGGGCTCTTGCAATTGCTGGGCATATGCCTAGTTAAGTCCGGGAAGCAAAAGGCCAAAAATCTCAACTCATTTCTGAATTATCATTCTTTTTTAACGAGGATTAGTATAATAGTGTATAGAGAGAGTATATTGCCACATGATATTCCTCTTGGTAGCATGAGCAGAACATACTTTCCATAGCTCTGTTAAATGTACCTTTTTATTAAAATTCTCTCTCTCTCTCTCTCTCTCTCTCTCTCTCTCTCTCTCTCTCTCTCTCTCTCTCTCTCTTTTTTTTTTTTTTCCACACACTTACATTGGTACCTCCTTGTTTCTCAGTCCCACTCAGCTGACACCCCGGGCCAATGACTCAAGCTTCATATCAAAGATGAAGTCATCAGGGAGGAATGTTATTGTGTTCTATGGCTCCCAGACAGGCACTGCCGAAGAGTTTGCAGGAAGACTGGCCAAGGAAGCGACCCGTTATGGAATGAAGGTCAGTTTATTATAAATTGTGCATATACGATAAGTTCTTCAGTTATGAAAATAATTGGTGCCCCAATTAACTCCTGAAACTTGGAATCATCAAACTAATGAGCTTAATCCAGTCAAGAAAAAGCCAAATGATATTGAAGAAAATGCCAACATAACTTTTATCCTCCTCTTCATTCAAATCAAATTTTTCCCCAGGAAATAAAATTCATGAGCAGTTATTTGGTATTAATGTGCACAAACAAGTAAGTGGACGGCAAGGTGTGAGAGCTGTCTCACCATGCCCAGCACTGTGGAGAAGAAGAAAATAGCCTTGTATGGGATAATTCTTGCAGTTTGTGTGAAAAATCAAAAACAAGTCAGAGCCCAGAAAAGTGTGGTGTAAAGAATGGTTGCGTAGAAGAGGAGAGTTGAGAAGTTTTTCGGTTCATATGCACTAGTAGAAGGACGGCCGGACATGATGACGATATACACAGAACACTTTAAATGTGAGACTGATAACTACATAGATCCGAGGAAACTTTTAGTGTTTCGCACCACCTACCAGACAACAGTTTCTGGTGTTTCGATCAAGTGCACTCACGGGCAGCTGCTTGTTCATGTTTGCCCGACGTTTCCTCGCTTTTGACATCACCTCCGTGCCTGCCATTCACCCTCCCAGCTTGTGTATTGGAACGGGATATGGTAACAGCGTTTGCCCGTTGAGCACTGCCTGATAGTGTGGACACGGCTTTAGAATTGGTATTGAGGTGCCTGATGTTACATGGAGATGAGGCCAGGCCTTAAGTGAGGCTGATTCAAGATCAGAAATTGATTTCTTTGGAAAGCATTGATTACTTACAATTACTTACAACTGTTTTTTTGCATTTCAGGGCATGGTGGCTGATCCTGAGGAATGTGACATGAGTGAACTGTCTCAGCTGGCAGAGATTGAGAATCACTTGGCAATATTTTGTGTTGCCACTTATGGGGAAGGAGACCCCACAGATAATGCTCAAGAATTCTACGAATTTCTGCAAAATGGCGATGAAGAGCTCAATGGAGTACAGTTTACAGTCAGTATCACCATTGCTGAGCACCATGTGTGGTCATATTTCCATTTCTGCATGTGACCTCTACCATCATAACTTACCATATAGTCTTATGTAAAAGTCAGTTTTTACTGAAAAATTTATATTTATTCCTCAGTCAAAGTTATTGTAGCCATAGTTATCAACTTTTCCATGACTAACTTTTACTTTGTTTTATATGATAATCATCATAATTCATAAGTTTGGTATTCATTCAGTAATTCCTCTCATGTTTAACTTTGTAGCACCCTCCAAGAGCCATAAAAGACCTGTTTACATATTTATATATATTCTGGTTGGTTTGTTCCACTCTTATGGCTGTCACTCTTGTCTGTGGCAAACTTGCTGAAGGTTCACAGTATACTTGAGGATTAGAATTGACGGTAGCATTTTTCATAGATACTTTGCTAATATCTACACCTAATGCACTTTAGTAGCTGGTAGCAATGTTAGGATAATCATTGGCTGTATTCCAGATATTACCAGTGATGTATTACAATGAATAGTGTCAGACTATACCACTGCTTGAAATATTCATTTGTAAAGCATAAAAAAAGTTTACTATGAAAAGAAAAATTGGAGTAACATGCAATGATACTCATGTCTGTCTCATTGGCCTTTGAGCCTGTTAAAGGTAAAGTGGGGACCAGACAATATAGCTGCTGGTGGGCTTAGTGATCTATTGTCTAAATTTCTCATGATTCTGATGTCCATCCCAGTGAGTTCTTCATCATTATGTTTTATGTCAGTTTCCAGTACATATATATTCTTATTATTCTACCTTTCACATTATTACACTCTTCCCACTCAGAGTTCTTTTGTCTTGCCTCACCCTAATGCTTATCAGTTATTTATTTCAACCTTTTCGTGATGTGCTGAATATGAAATATTGATTTTCAGCTGATGGTTCTTTCCTTGGTTGTATTTTCTTGCTAGAACTTCAAAGGTGCTTGGAAGATTTAAAGTATCTTGTTTGGCTCTTTAATTCGAAGTGCATTTAACCTGTCAACTTTCTCCCAAGTTGACTTCTATTGCCCTATGATGATGTGACCTTGTGGTAATACTTGACCACCAAGTGACTTCTATTTTAGGTGTTTGGTTTGGGGAACAAGACTTACGAGCACTACAATGCCATGGGGAAGTATGTTGACAAGCGGCTGATTGAGATGGGAGCGCAGCAGCTGTTTGAGTTAGGGTTGGGTGATGATGATGCCAACATGGAGGATGACTTCATCACATGGAAGGATGCCATGTGGCCAAAGGTATTCATTAATCTTTACATTGGCTTTGTGCTTGCATTTGTGTGAAAGGACCTAATTAAGGCATCACTTCTAATTGGAAGTCATTACAGAGCAAATTGTTGCAACAGGTACATGGAAACTATGTGGAGCAATGGACTTGAGGGCTGACAATTTTTAGGTAGATGTGGGAGAAGGAAAACATGTAATGTGAGAATCATGGTTACATCTTTTTATTTTTTTAAGACCAGTGTCTTGTACAGATCTTTGATGGATAATAGAACCGTTAATGGTGTGTAACATTTAGTATCAAGGTATTTGGATAAGTCTTGTTCCTTACTCTTGCCTTATTCATGATGCATATGATTGTTTTCTTGTTTTATGTAAGTTTTCCAGTGTAAATAAATTTTTGTGGCTTTCATTTAGAATTTGATACATCTGTGACATGACAAGATAATACAATCCATGGCAGTGCATTCAGCATAAGAATGTCGATGTTGGGTGAAGGATTACCAAGACCAGTTCAAAGACCAAGGCATTTTAATGACGATTCTTTGTTATCAGGTTACCCCTTCCCACCATGTAGCTCAGATGTTTGATAGATTTTGTCTTGCACCACTACTACTATAAACCACTGTATATTTTATGTGCTAATTTTACAGGTTTGTGAATCATTTGGCATTGAAGCTCAGGCACAAGACATCAACATGAGACAGTACAAACTGACGGTCCATGAAGAGTATGATCCAACGCGCCTTTTCACTGGAGAAATCGCTCGTCTAAACTCACTTAAGGTTGGTTTTATTTTTGTCAGAAGAGTATTTGCTTTCTCAGGTCCATATATTTTGCATAATTCTAGGTGGTGAAACTTGGACGGTGAAAGATGGTCACCTTTAGTCTTAATCATCAATACAGAGATGCTTTTTTAAGGATGTGTGATGTAACCTCAGTTAGACTCAATGGAGTTGAGATTGCAAATCAGGATTTGGATACAAAGAGATGTAATGTGAAGGGTTACAAGCTATAATAATTTTTATGAATTGATACAACCTTGAAGACTGTGCTGTTTATGGAAGACTATCATAATCCCTTCTCTTTATGTTCACTGTAGCTCACAAGCAAAATGCATGATTTAAGTCTTAAATAATAGTCTGCTTTTTCAAATCCAATGCAGAAACAGCTGAAATATAATAGAATGAAACAGTTTGACTGTGTGATGAGAACACAAAACAGCAAGTTTTTAAGAGGTGTTTTAGTCAGCTAGAAGGGAATGGCAAGGCTAGAAGACCAGTAGTCAGATGATTTGACTGGATTAGGTAAATTATGATATTTATTGCACTCCTTTATACCACAGGTTGGCAGTCAGAGACCACCATTCGATGTCAAAAACCCCTTCATGGCTGAAATTGCCATCAATCGGGAGTTATTTAAGGGTGGAAATCGCAACTGTCTACACATAGAGTTGAACATTGAAGGGTCAAGGATAAGGTGAGTTGCAATATTTCAACCAGGTAGTAAGAGAGTATGTTATACTTGAATTAGTTTGAGATTAGAATGTCAAGTGCAAGTATTAATGTTGGAGCACTGTTGCAGATATGATGCTGGAGACCATGTGGCTGTGTACCCCATCAACGACCAGGCCCTCGTGGCCCGTCTGTGTGAGTTGGTTGGTGAGGATCCTGAGAAGGTCATTACGCTCACAAATGTTGATGAAGACAGCAGTAAGAAGCACCCGTTCCCATGCCCCTGCACCTACCGTGTTGCTCTCTCCCATTACGTTGACATCACTTCCCTACCCAGAACTCATGTGCTTAAAGAAATTGCTGAATATGCAACAGATAATAAGGTATGAAAGTTTAGTTAATGATTTAAGTTAATTTTGAGAGACCCTAGCTGTTTATTTTTCTTTGAATGCAAACAAAATAAATGTAATGTTTTAACATAGAAAGCTACAAGTCTCAATCACCACAATATTGCTAAATCTAACAAAAGCTGCTTCATCACTTTCTTAGGAAAAAGAAAAGCTGCTGCTACTGAGTAGCACAAGTGAGGCAGGAAAGGCAGAGTACCAGCGTTGGATTGTGCAAGATGTGAGAAGCATTGTTCACATCCTGGAGGACCTGCCGTCATGTAAACCTCCCCTTGACTATCTCTGTGAGCTGATGCCCAGGCTACAGGCAAGGTATTACTCCATCTCATCATCAGGCAAGGTAATGAGTATTATTGATTTGTCATTATATGGAAGATGATTCTAGAGATCTTGACAAAAAAAAGAAAAGAATGAATTTAGTTTTAGTGAAGTGGAAAGCTTACAGATCAGTAGGGGAATATTAGGTGGGAGAAAGAGGTTTTTGCTGCATATTGTTTGATGATAAGGCTTATATTGACTTAAGAGAGGATGACAGAGATGTAGGTAGATGAAATGAACCTTTTGGATGAGAGGAGAAATATCAGGTAATGTCACAGTCCTAATCTCCATTTTAATTTCCAGGCCACAGCGTATCTTGATTATACTTTAGAGCAGAAAAAAATAATTACCAAATTGTTCTACAATATTGAAAAAAATGTCCATTTATTTGTTTACACAAATATTGGAATATTTCGTGGCTAAAGAATTGAAAGATTTGTTATGGCTGCTATCTTTGACCTGTTGAAGTTAGAAATCTACCAAAAGACCAATAAATTGTAAAACTTTGATCATTCAGTTCACAAAAAGCTTATCAAAAGAATGAGTTCCAGTAACAATAGATGATGTAAATGAAGCATAATTATTATGCAAAACTTATCATAAATATAAATTTTCATACATCTCTGACAAAGGGACTTAACTTTTCAGCTGTACCCCAACACCATCCATGTCACAGCCAATGTGCTCAAGTATGAGACTCCAACTGGACGAGTGAACAAGGGTGTTTGCACCACATACATGCAGCAGCTCAAGCCTGACAATGGCACCAAGTATCACACTCCTGTCTTTGTCAGGAAGTCACAGTTCAGGTGTGTGGTGCAACTGCTTAGTTTTAGTTCATATTTTCTTTAGGTTGAAAATCTATGAAAAGACTTGAGGTGCAGGACAGTACAGGTATTAATGAGAAGTGAAAGTACACATCTACATTCACATTCCATTTAATTTCTTTTGTTGTATGGTATTTGAGAAAATTCATAAAAAAAAAAATAGATGTTTGAAACAAAAACTTGTTACCAGCACAGGTGGGTTTAGAGTAAGCAAGAAAACAGGATGTGGCCTGGTCCAGACCATGAGTGCTTGGTTTCCTGCTTCCTGGAGGGGGGTCTGGCCCTTTTCTGAAAATATCCATTAAACACTGACTGGTTGCATGATGGCTGCCATATTCAAAATAATATTTTGTCTGATATGGCAGGTGATAGGTATTCTTAGGAATATGCTATTTAACTATTTTTCATATAGCATTAAATCATTCCTGTCATTTGGACTTTGTGTCAAAGGCACCAAATTTTTTGTGTGTTCCAGTACCACAGAAAAAAAGTTTGCAGAAGTTTGCTAGACAAATTATAATTGATGATTTAAATAGTAAGGGAGATAATGGTGTCATATATTTCATGTTTTTTATTCTTTCACAAAAGATTACCAAGCAAGCCTCAAACTCCAATTTTGATGATTGGCCCCGGCACGGGCATTGCTCCTTTCCGAGGGTTCATTCAGGAGAGAAACCTCCAAAAGGAAGAAGGTTTGTTTGCCTATAGATCCACAAACTGAAATATTCTTTTATAGTTTTTTTTGTCTAATTCATATATTGTAAGATCACCACAGCATATAATATCTACTGACTTTTATTTTTAGATTCTATATAATAATCAACCAAATTGAAAGGTTCAAATTTCTGAAATATTTTTTTCTAATATTAAATTTAGTCATTTGTCTCATGATTGATTTCATTTCCATTGATTTCATCCTTGACTTTCATTCCTTTTTCTATCCTCGTTTGTAACTCCATTGTAAAGATGTTTCACACAAGATATGAAAATTAAATTAGTATTGAAAATAATAAGAGGTGTTTTGACAGTTGGCTGAAAACAAAACAAATTATTGTTTGAAAGAAAATTTCAGCTTAGATAAAAACTTTTTGTTTCTAAGAAATATAACTTTCAGGCAAGCCTGTTGGGGAGACCATACTGTACTTTGGTTGCCGTAACAAGGACAAGGACTATCTGTATGAAGAAGAGCTGACTGCTTATAAGGACTCTGGACTGTTAAAGGTAAGTGTATTTGCAATTCTATTGACGGGAATAACAAGGATTGGGAAATGGGTTCCTAATCAATTTAATTTCCAGGAACATTTCTTTAAAATGTTATTTGGGAGATATTCTGGACTGTGAGGTGGGAGTGGAGAGGACAGTGAGAGCGAGAGTGGTGGCAGTGTGGATAACCCTTAAAAAACTTAACTTCTGGGCCTTCCTGATGCCCTTGATAGGTGCTGAGGTCAAAGGGCCCCCATCTTATTGATGAAATTCAGTGGAAGGTGAGAAGAGGTGGGATGTCTAGCAGACATCTTCTCAAAGCTAACACAGGCAAACACCGACCAATAATTAGTCATGGGAGCATGGTTGTGTATTTTTGGAAAGAAAACGACATGCTTACTCTACTTCAGCACAAACAAATTAAATTTGAAGGCGCGCTAAGTCAAAAAATGCCTTGTCATCTATTGTCGACACCCACGGTTTGAGCCCAGGCACCAGCTTCAAACACTCACGATTTAAAGTGGAGGGAGGTGGCTAGTTTACTTGTGAATCGTAGCATCCCTCTAAAGAGCAGAGCAGGGATGTACCAAGGGTGTATTAGATCGGTGATGTTGTATGGAGCAGAAATATGGGCTCTAACTAGAAAATTGATATCACAGAATGCTGAGGTATATGGGGAGGATCAGAGGGCACAGAAAATGGTACAGAAAATGCTGCAGAGCCGCTACGGCACCGCCACACACGGCGGCGCAGCATAGTGTGACACCGGCCTAAACCTAGAGGAAATTCTTTAGGCCTAAAAGAGAGAGAGAGAGAGAACAAGTTACAGCTTGATTCCACTAAACAGGAGGTACAACATGACGTACTTTCAAAGTCCAGTTCAAGCATGGCTTCCCTGCTGGTGAGACAAAACCTGCTTCATAAAACATGTAATACCTAAACAAATTTTGTTATAGTTTTTTTTTTTTTTTTGTGTGTGTTTTTTTGTTTGTTTTTGTTTTTGTTTCACAGCCATGGAAGAAGGGTGCCTCTACCCAAGTGCCCTGATGGGTAGAGAGATGAGACTCTCTCAGAGGTTTTAGCTTGGGGTCTGCATATTATGAAAATTTCTTAATATATTGCATTTTCATTCTGAATTTCATATTAGGGGTGCCAACTTTTCTTTGGGATCATGGCCCCCCTCCCCATAGCAATGTCACTCATATGGTTGGGACTGGTAGTTACACCATAATAGATATATTTTATTTAACATCCTTTGGTTATGACACATTCATACAAAAAACATATACAGAACACTGAGGCTATTTTGTGCTGCAGTTTCCTTCCTTTGCATCTTATTAATATTTGTACTTTTAAAATGCCTTTGGGCAATCTGTAATTATCTGAGTTACCTCATCAGAAAGACGTTTCAATTGCATTCCAAGAAATTCTGCTCATGTAGGAGTACTAAAATAGTGTTTCTCTGGAATCCAATCTCTTCTGATATAAATTACTTATGCTGGTATGCAGTTAACATGATCATTAAACATGGGTCCAAAATGAAGTACTGAAATTACAGTAATCATAAGAGAAAGATGGCACTGAGTAAGCTGGCTGTAATGTTTATTTCTCTCATCTTTTCCAGCTGTATGTAGCATTCAGTCGGGACCAGCCGCAGAAAGTGTACGTGACACACCTCCTGGAAGAAAACAAGGAAGAAGTTTGGCGAATTATTGGCAAGGAAAATGGCCACTTGTATGTCTGTGGGTGAGTATGATATTAATAGTGACAATAATGATTTATAAAATGTGCAGTATATAGTGAGGTTTGCAAGATTTTCACACACACACACACACACACACACACACACATTCATGATTTTAAGGAAAAGTTGGATAAGAGAGGATATGGAGACGGGACAGCGCGAGTGTAGCTCTCTTCCCATATGTCACAACTAGGTAAATACACACACACACACACACACACACACACACAGAATACAGAGAGCAGCGATCAAACTACCGGAAACTCTGAGAGAACATACTTATGAAGAAAGACTGGAGAAATTGGGACTAACAACACTGGAGAGAAGGAGAGAGGGGACCTAATAGTATAATACAGGATACAAGAGGGATTGGAGAAATTGGACAGGGAAGACTTAGTGGTACGTGATAGGAGTGTGACAAGAGGGAATAGTAGGAAATTGAAGAAGAGCGACTGTAGGAGAGACGTCAAGAAATACAGTTTTCCATACAGAAGCATAACAACATGGAACGGACTTGACGAGGAGACTGTGTGTGCAAAAACGATTCATGAATTTAAAGCTAAACTGGATAATAAGCGTTATGGAGACGGGACAGCACGAGGTAAATACAACTAGGTAAACACACACACACACACACACACACACACACACACTTCATCCATACTAAATGATTTTTCATGGAACTGTAGTCTCAATGAGGGATGTGGGAGACAGCTGAGTCACCACATGAAAATGGCAGCCCTGCACAATATCTTTAGGCAGGCTTCTCCTGACAAACGAGCTCATGAGGGACTCTCTATTAGAAGCAGCCTGAACATATTCTAATGGGAAATTTATGTTTCTGCGATATTTAAATTACATGATCCCTTCAGGAATGTATCCTTCGCCTAAATCGAAAATGTACCTTCAGATGCGAAACTCTCCAAGCCTCAAAGGAGTGCATTGGAGAATGCCGAAGGTCAAGGAATGGTTTAGCCTTTGGGAAGATACTGGATAGTTTTGAGAAGTTGCACTGCCAGGCCTTACTGTGAGTCAGGACCATTATAGGTTTTTTTTCATGAAGAACTAGAGCTCTCCTGAGGAGAAACAAGAAGTCTTGAGAATGTCAAGGACTATTTCAATACAAATGACCTCCGACCTGCCTACTGTACCCCCAAAGAAATGCTCTGAGCCTCTGAAGTGAATGCTGTCTGAACAGCAGATGGTTGCCTTGTGTCAGACATGAATGGGCAGAAAGCTTATTAGGCTGAGTACTTTGAGCAAGCATCTCCCAACTTCTGGATTACAAATAATAGATGCTTATACACCTGTTAACAAAACCCAACCCTCTTGATGAAGTCAGAGAGGCTGTGGCAAGGTTGAAAGATGTAAGGGCAGCTGGTATTTGTAACATCAGTGCAGAGGTGCTTAAAAGTGGAGAAGTGACCATTATCTGTGAGTTACATGCAGTCTTGACTACTGTATGGCAATATGGTACCATTACTCCTGACTGAAAGAGGAAGCTGGTTATTCCTATCAGAGGGGACTGTCAGGACAGCAGTAACTACTGCAGTATGACACTGCTTAGTAATTCTACATGGCTGAAGTTGCAACGACCATAGCAGTTCAAGTTCACGCCTGAAAAGTTGTCTTTATCCTAGTGCTACGCTTACTGGTTTAGTGCTGACGCAGGTTTCGACAAGGGATGCTTGTAGCCTATGTTGACATCAAGAAAGTGTTTGTTTCAGTACATTGCGAGGCACTCTAGGATTTCCTGTGACTTCATGGGATTCCTACAAGGGACTGAGTGCGCCATGAAGCGTAGTGCAGAACAACGGCGGGTCATGTCAAAAAATCTTATGGCGGATGGCTTTGCCTATGATGTAATGGACTTGTTCAGCACAAGTAAATGGCATTGTTGATGCCTCATGAAGGATAAAGATTCAAATCAAAGTTCCTTGTATTCCCTGTCTTACTCTATGGCTGTTAGATATGAGGCAAATTGATGCTCTTGGTAAGAAAGTGTCTATACAGATTAATGGGGTATTGCTAAAATGACTTTGTCAAATTGGCAATTACTCTACAGGCTGAATTGAGGCTTATTATCTACGTAGTCTGTGAATGCGAACACTGGCTATACAAGTATGGGCATGTGACCCAGAAGTTGACCCTGTTCATTGGGTTGTTGCTGTAAGAGACAATCCTGAGTGGAGGAATCCACGAGGATGCCCACAAAGGTTGTGGCTTGAGCAAGGATGCATGGAAACTTCACTGGAGGGACTCCTTGTGGGTGAGGTGGTGCGGCCCCCATGGCGTATGCACTTTTTGATCGATGTTTGCTCGAGACTCTGGAGACAGGCCCTCACGAGTGTAGCTCATGTCCTGTGTATTAACTAGGTACAATAAATATCAATCAGTCAATCAATAAAGGTATACTCTGGGGGGTGGCCTTGCCTTGCCCACCCTAGGATGCCAATCGTGGGGTTGCCTCTGAGTATGTCTCCATGCAGGCCCCCTTCCCATCCAAAGTACCTCATGGCAAGATCCATTGATTTACTCAAGCCACAGACTGTGTTGGGTGTCCCTTTGTCCTCTTCCACTCAACACTTTCTTAGATCAATACCCAGTGAGTAGGGTTGACTGACATCTGGGTAATGACCTCCTTTAATGACGAGATTTTCTATTCTCTTTTTCTATTACTCTCTCGGTCCCACACGTCCTCTGCACGTATTGAAACTCATGAGAAATTAATCTCAAGGAGAGGGTATTCCCCGGCTGCCTGGGATTGAACCCGCGACCAGCGTGACGGGAGAGCCACTCCTTACTGAGTCGGCCAAAGAGGTACCCCACTGGCTAAGTGGGTTATGGGAAGCTCATTCATCAGGCATAGTCGCCACACTACACGACTTTCCCCTCTATGTAGATTAATTTCTGTGTGTTGAGACCTTAGACAGTGACCACTATTGGTTCACTATTCCACAATGTCCCCGTAGAGACATACCTCCAACTCTCCCATTTTCTATTACCCTCGGAGAGCATGGGCCATCCTATCTGTTACCCCTTCGGGGAAACTCAACAGAACTGCAGGATAGGATGCCAACGCTGCCACCAGTTTAATGTCGAGATTTTCTATTCTCTTTTTCTATTACTCTCTCGGTCCCACACGTCCTCTGCGTGTAAACACAGAAATTAATCACAACTAGGAGAGGGTATTCCCGGCTGCCTGGGATTGAACCCGCGACCAGCATGACGGGAGAGCCACTCCTTACCGAGTTGGCCAAAGAGGTACCCCACTGGCTAAGTGGGTTATGGGAGGCTCGTTCATCAGGCATAGTCGCCGCACTACACTCCTACCTGTGGGCAGGATACCTACATCTGACCTGTTGATGTCCTTGCTGCTGTGATTTCTATAGAAAGAAGCATTCATTATTAAATAATTTACAAGGTTATGATATCCCTACACACCTTAAGTTGAAAAAGAAAGTGGAAGAGACTGGTGAGCACCCAACACTTCCACTCTGTTTAAAAGAGAATGTATAGTATGTATAGCTGATGAATAATAATACTTTTAATATTTTATGCTGTTTTATGCATGTATAGATCGTCCTTTTCTTAAAAATGGCCAAATTGCTTGTGGGTGGACTGTGAATGTTTGGAATGGCGCCCCAAAAATTCCCTTGCACTCACGCCTTTTTGCATTTTGGGGGAATCTGCGAATCTGTGAATAGTCAGTCCACGAATATTGGGGGGACAGGCTTATGTGCTGATTTTGCTGAGAGTAACTTTGGTAGAGTTGTTTGTTAATCCTCTTTTTTTTATTTTTTTATTCCAGAGATGCAAAGTGTATGGCCAGAGATGTTCACGCCCTTATCAGCAAGATTTGCCAGACCGAGGGAGGTATGACACCGTCTGAAGCTGAGCAATACGTTAAGAAGATGATGAACCAGAAACGATACTCGTCAGATGTTTGGAGTTAAGTGTCTGTAAGGTGAAATATTTATCTGCATTACTTTTAAACAATCATGTTACATGTTAGCTAATTGTAAGTAAGCCCAATAGTATATTGGGTGCATTATACATATGATAAATAGTATGCTATTTCTTACATTTCATGTGAAGATTTTATACTTCTGGAGTTGTGTTATGTCAAAATAGTATTTGGCAAGCTGAAGTGCAACATTTGTATAAATTTTGTACAGTCTGATAACCATAAGATTGTGAATTATGGATAAGATATTTAGGTATGTCATGATGGCCAGCAACAGCCAACACTGGTTATGTGTGTGAGGATGGTGGTGCTTCCTCACAGTATGCACGCACACACTCAGACCGTATCATGTGTACAGGATTAAAGTGTATGCACTTCAGACAATCTTTTTCACATATTTTTAGTATCTTGAGTTTTACACCGTTTTTATCTTTGGTATTGTAAAGCTAAATTCCATTTCTCTAAATGTTCATTCATAGTTTTTGATTAAGTTCCTTATTAAAATGACATCAAGTGAATGGCCTGATCAAAATTTTCCACCATCTCGGGACTGAAGAAGCAACATAAGTTTTGATAGTTTACAGCTTAACACAAAACATATATTGCTGGTGCTACAATTTGAAATTCAATGTTCATACAAGAATTTGATAAAAATGTATTTACAAATTATGTAAATTGTGGACCATATTATATTTGACGTTCTATGTATAATGTAAGATTATTTGAAATTTTTACAGTTCAAAGTTTATGTAGTTGAATTTATATTTATTATTCCGAAGATATAATTAAATTATTTGTTGAACCTTCTAAAATGCAGTATATAATTTCTCCATGAGGCCTTAGAACCTGTGTATGTGTATCCTAATGATCATTAAAACTGTAATGAGCTGGCTTTGCATAAAAAGATTGAGGCCTTAACCGTACAAAAATTACATAATTAAATTTTTACGTGTTTGTTATACAATTTAATATAAACTCAACCCTTGATTTCCTGGACTAATAGGGGGGAGCACTTGTCTGGGAGCCACAAAAGTTCAGGAAATGGAAATTGCTGTAGTTCAGGGTAACAGCCTTTTCACATATGTTTACAATACTTGGTCTGACAAATGCCATTACACCCATCCTCTCGCACATGCAGATTTATTATTCGAGGATTGCACTAAGGTGGCTGCAAATAAATTTTCATGGTGCTACAATAAATATTCTTGGTCTGACCGTGGAGGATTCGGATGCTCTTAAGGAAAGGCCAATGCATAAAGTAGCATAAAATATCATAAATAGCATCTTTCATAAGCTATAAATACTTAAAGGTATACTGTATTCTACATAAACTTCTTACAAATATGTATAGTAAGACTCATCTTAACCCCTTCACTACAGCCGGGCCAAAACAGCGCCCCGTGCTGTATCCGGGATCGCCGCGCGTGCCAAATTTCAAATGTTGCTATTGAATATAATACGTTTTTAGCCATAAACTCAACATAATCATCATGTATTATATATGAAAACATGCAGAATTAAATCATGCACATAGATAAGCTCACTACGGCCAGGCCAGAACCGCCCAGCGCCGTATCTGGGATCGCCGCACGCGCCAAATTTCAAATGTTGCTATTCAATATAACAAGTTTTCAGCCATAAACTCAACACAATCATCATGTATTATATATGAAAACATGCAGAATTAAATGGTGCACATAAAGAAACCTAAATTAATTGATAATTTTGAGATGTAAGTATAAATATAGAGATAAAATAACTCGTACAGGTAACTATCGATTTACGCGAGTATTGTGTCCTTGAAGAGGTCGCATAAATCAAAAACAATGTAAATCAAACAAGAGGTAGGTTTCTATAAAAAATAAACATTCACTTCACTCAGTGGAGAGAGAGAGAGACTATCCATATCACCGAGATATCCACTCAGTCTCAGCCTCACTCGTGTGAGGAAGAGATGAGGGACACCATGAGCGACTGGCTAGTATTGGTACTGGTACCAAGCAGTCTGGTATCGGTACCGTACCGTATAGCTGGTACCGTTAGTACCGGTACTTGCCCACCCCTATTGTTGAGTAGTGTGGCAGTGTGGGTACTGTATTGTTGTTCAAGCGGCGTGCGGGAAGAACTGAGCTCAGCTGTGTGGCCGCGGTGCCGTGTGAGTCCAGTTGCGTGAGACATCTGGTGGCCACTCCATAAAATATCGTGTATAAGTGAAAAAAAAACTTGTAAATTAAACATTTATTTGGATTTTGGACCCCACGTTATTTCAAAAAACACGTAAACCAAACTCGCGTATATTGAGAGTTACCAGTATATTGGCTGAAGCGAGCCAGGATGCAGTATGTGCATCCTCGGATATGGTACAGGGCACGCAAAGACGCAGTATACACGTCCTCGTGTTGAAGGGGTTAAAGTGCGGCTGTAAGGTGCCATGTGAGGAATAATCCAAGAGTACAGTGTGCCACATTTTTAACCCCACGTTCGTTGCCCCGCCCCCCCCCTTACTATAAAAATCAGGTAATAAAAATATGAAACTGGTTATAAAAATTGGATCGTAAATATAAGCAGCTGTTCAGTTGATAAACTGATGCTGTATTGGCACAGCAGTAGGGCTGGGCTGATAGTGGTACCTGCCTAACATTGTCCATTTTCTTCTCCGATTGGCCAAAAATATTATACTAGTGCAAATCATTCATATACTTCGTTCCTGTATAAACTGTATCTACATGCAAATGTAAGGTCACATCGCAGCCTCTTAACGTGAGACAACGATATACAAAATGTCTGGTGTGCACACAGGCACCCAGTGGGTATTGAGGATGATGACCTGGAAAGGAATCTGTTGTATGGCCAAACTTGTTTTGATGCCTGGACTTGGCCAGCCATATGTCCAGCAAGCAATAGACTTAGTTAAACCCCAGATTTTTTACCTGGATTCTATTTTGGTTCCCAGACTTGGCTCAAGGCCACATATGTCCAACAATTGCTGGACCCTGGATTTTGTCTGGGAAATCCGATACCCGGGAAATTGAGGGTCGAGTGTATTTACAAGCATTTACACAAATAACATGACACTATTTAAGTGAACATTGTACTATTATTCTGCCCTAAGACTAGTGCTGTTGCTGTTGTAGCTGCTGCTGCTCCTTTCTTAGTCTTGTGTTTGCCACAGTCTTACTGTGATTTTATTGCCTGCCTAAAATAGTGTACTTCTTGGGATGGCTTAACAACTGGCACAGAGTATTTGATGCAGCTAAGTGGGAGCAAATTCCACAGCTTGTGATCAAACAGCATTTTCTTGTTAGGAGTGTTTTGTATGCACAAGTTTGAGTATTTATATTTAACCTATTTTTACAAAGTTTTTTGTATTCATGAAAAAAACTAATGCACTGAACGGCCAGTGCTATTTTGTAATGGCATCCACTCCTCTGCAAGGGCCAACACTCTTCAGTCAGATCTGCAAGTGTGCTCTGAGCTCAGTGATGTTAATACTTCTATGTATATACTGTTTTGTCTATAGAGAGAGCATCCCAAACACCTTTTCAAGACTCGGAAGGTTGACCTTTGCAGGTTCTTGGTATCAGAGACCAGAGCTGCACTGCTGGACATGGTATAGCAATGTGGAAGGATAGCTTAGTAAGTACTTGCTACAGGGTTTTCCAGAGTGTGGAGCTGATCACAAACTTATTGCTACATTCGTTTCATGTTTTCAAGATGTAATCATTGTGTTTGATCTTGAAAACTTAAAACATCTGGTGTGCTCATAAGTATGTTTGAAGGTCTCCTGGGCCATAATCAAGGTTCTGCCATGTGAACTAATACACCTGGGGCCATTCTCACAGTCATCTCCGAATGTTCGGAAGATGGTCCCTAACACGTTCGGGTGGCTTCTACAGTAGTAGTAGTCGTACTTGTACTGCTACTACTAATACTACTACAACTATACTACTACTACTGTAGAAGCCACCCGAACGTGTTAGGGACCGTCTTCCGAACATTCGGAAACGACTGTAAGAATGGCCCCTAGATCATAACATAAGCTGCTGGATGACACAGTTCACTCTGTCCATGCATGTGGTGAGGATATAGATGTCACCAAAAGTTTCACACACAATGGTAGGTCTTACTAGGAAGTCACTTGACAGATTGACCTGGCCCACACTGTTATGGACTCAAGCTAAATAAGAGCATATGATGTCGATATCTATGCAGGTGGACAAAGATTTGAATTTTTCAGTCACTTGTGCTTCCTGTCTTACTGTATGGCTCTTGAGACATGACAGTGATTAGTGACTTGGAGAGGCATGTAAATACCTTTGGTACCAAGTGCCTTCGCAGGATCATGGGGTATCACTGGACTGACTTCATGTAGAACCAGCGACTATGCAATGAAACTGAATCCAGTCCTCTTACCAGCCTATGGGCACATGGCACGCCTCCTGGACGTCAATCCCACTCCTAGGGTTGTTTCTGTACGAGGCAACCCTGAGCAGAGACGAAGGGGACACCCACTTAACACATGGCTGGGGCAAGTCAATCAATCTGGCCAGGATGGACTTGGGATGGATAGGGCAGCTGCCTGGGAGCTTACTTAGGGGGAATGTTGGTAGTGGAGGCGGCGAGTGAGTGAAGCGACACAGCCCTGGGCATATGCTCCCCGTTACTTAGTTCATGAGTATGCAGTGAGTCTCAAATTGGTTCATATGTGCTTGGCACTCTTTAGAACCCTGTAGAAGTGTGAGATATCTTTAAATATGAAACTCTTCAAACTGCAAAGGATGAGTTAGTGTGCTGACATGTTTACTGCTAAAAGAGGCACTAGATGCTCTCTGTAAATGTAGCTGCAACCATGAAAACAAATATCAAAACAAGTGACATTCTAGGAGAAGGTTAGAACACAAAATACATAAAAACTGACAAGTAGAAGCTAGGTATAAACTGCAGACCTTTATAGAACAGGGAGACTTGACAAGATTGAATATATTGAGATACCTGGATTTCTGTAGACTGTGAGCTTCTTAGTCTATAATGGTCATGTAAAATGGGCATGCTGTTTATACCTTGCTTGTGGATGATAAGAAAGGTAAATACTTCATATTACTTACATAAAAGTCAGCTCTTGTTGAGGATCAGTATGATGAAGCACTTGAAAACAAAAAAATCTTCTCAAATTTGGGATATCCCACCACTCTTCTCATCTCGTTAATGAAGAAAATACTGGAGAGTTCTTGCATGGTGAAAGTCTCTTCAAGTTCTCTCACTGCTCCTGAGGCCCTCCTCTCACAGGCACTGAGTAGTCTGTGGAGACTGCAAATGACTTCTTACCCTGCTCACAATACACACAGCACAGGAGAGCTGTTATCACTAAGTAAACCATCACACTATTTTATTTTTGTAATATGAAGCAAAGTGAGAGCACATCCAGAAACATTGTATCTTATTGGCTGTCCTGTTTCAGTCAATGAATATTAATTCATCTGATTCATTACACTTTTTTGGCAACATATGAAACTTTGGTGTCCTGTGATTCTGATATAACTTAAAAGGAAACTGCACCAGTAAATCAGAGGAAGAAAGTACAGGAGCAATATGCTACAACAAATCAACTCAGAAGGAGGAGACTGTTACTGTTCACTTGGCTCCACTTGAGTGTTATCTCTCATCTCCTCCTCTCAGGCAGAGTCAACATCAGAGGGATTTTTTACAGCCTTAACCCTCACAGCGTCGGCGTCGTACATATACGACGCGACAATTTACGACACACACCGTGACTCAGATGTCATTTTTGACACTTTTCATGACTTAAACCTATGTTTTTTCAGCATTTCTGACATAATGGGAGAAAAAAAAATTTGAAAAGTGCCGACGCTGGGGGGGGTCACGGGTGGGAAATGTTCCGACGCCATGGGGGTTAAGATAAATGAAAAATAAATATAAAGGAAACAAACAAACAAAAAACAGAGGCACTTAAAGACTGCATGACAATTTATAAATATGAATCCTCTAATCTTAAGCTGATGAGATGATTAAAAAAATATATTGGCACAGGCAAGTTGAGGCCAGTGTTGGTGAAAATGGTAAAGTTAAATAAAACAAAATACAATGGGAAAGATGGATGTGACCACAACAGTCTAGGATGAGTATGCCATGTCTTATGTATTAATGGATTACAAGTCAAGTGATAAATACCAATGAATATCCTTCTCTCTTAAGATCAGAACAATCTCTGACCAGCAGCCCACTTTATGGAGGGCTTACAAAACAATCAAATAAAGAAAAAAACAAAAACAAATAAAAAAGACTGGAGACCAGAGTAAGTTATGACAAAGATTTAATGAAGTGAAAACCAGTTAACAAAATTAGGCAAATGTTGGTCCCTCAAAATGACTATTGGCACAGAGCACACATCTGAGGTGTGCATTATTGTACTCTAGCAACCTGTTGTCACACTGCATGTCTGATTTCATGGATGTGACATGATAGCCTACACAGAGGAAACAGTTGCCAGCATCAATAATATACAGGCGACAATGACAAATGCTGTCAATCATAGTTGATTTTGAGTTGCAAATCCACTCTTACACTGATGACTCTACTCTGCATTACTCAACATCTTTTGACAAAAGACCCTCCCAACAAGAACGACACAATTCTGGGATGGAGGCTGCAGAACACTTAATCTCAGACCTTGCTATCATTTCTGAATAGGACAAGAGGAACTTGTGTCCTTCAACACCTCAAAATATCAACTTCTCCACCTATTAACACAATTTTCCAAACACCTATCCCCTATTTTTCAATAACTCTCAGCTGTCACCTTCATCCTCGGATATTATCCATGAAATTGGATATGCAGCAAGTTGCCAAAGCATGATAATGCACGCCATAGTCATGTGCTGCAATAATAGATATGAGTGCAACCAGACTGTCAGCCACAAATGGTAAATTTGGGGGGAGGGTATACCCCTATTGGTAGCTTACTTCATTACTAAACTATGTCACTTTGGCCTTGAAGTCTGTGGTGGGTATGGATTCCTTTCCTTTTCACACAAGGGCTAAATGTAGTACAAACTCAGACTGATCTGTGTCCCATATTCATGGTTCACCTTGTTTGCATGTCTGTCATTTGGCTGTAGCTGCTGACTTTGGAGAAGACAGCACAGAATTAGGCCAAAGCTTGGTACACACCAATTACTGGTGCAGAACGGGTTACTTTTTACTAAGGTCTCAAAAGCCACTGGTGACTGCCACATTGTAAATCCTAGTCATATGCCTGTCTAGTTTTGTTTATTCCCACCCCTTTTTTTTGGAGGTTCTTTTTTCCTGATGGTCCTCTAAGTAAAGCTATCCTACCTAAAATTCTCCTTACATTGTCACATTCATGGTAATGAAAAAAAAAAAAACAAAAAAAAAAAAAACAACAACAACACTATAACACTTTGTTCTTTAGTTTAGGGGGCCAAGTGGCACAGTGGGTTGGGTGCTTGCCTCGTGACCGAGCTGTGGGAGGTCAATCCCAGTTCATGGTGACTTTTCGGCGAGAGGTAGCACTCTCTTGTAACCCAAACTGAGGTGTACAGTCTTAGCCACCTGGTTATGGAGATTACTTAATAATCTTCACTTGCTCTTCAGTTTGCTCATCACCATTAGCGACTCTATTTGTTATACAGGCAGGTTATGTGACCATCTTGAACTATGTCTTGGGTAAAACATAATCTATGAGGGGTCTTAGCCCCTAATCTTTCTTAGTTGTTTAAAATTTATAAAGAGAAATGTGGCCTCAACGGCTAGCATTTTTCAAAAGTATAGCTTTTGCATCACAATAAAAAATTATTTTCTGTACTCTTATGCACTAATTGATTTAATGTTGCTGATAAAATTGACAGTTTGATAGAGATTACCATGCTGGTTTGATACTTGATAACTGACTTGATTAGGATGTACACTTGAATATAGCACTCACAACACATTGGAGCTTTAAAATCAGGAATATTCCTATTCATGTCTCATGAACTGGACTGGTGCTACTTGAATCCTTACAAATAGAAATGTGACATACCATTCATACTAGCAAATTCACTCAAGGCAGCTGTACACAACACTTAGTTCTGCAGGCAATAGAAGTGCCAAATGTCACAATCTGGAATGATCCTTGCTGGGAAACTGTGACAAACTATGAATTAAGGCCATCACTATGTTCAATGAAGGTGACATTGCCAATATTCTAACTGCAATAAAGATGCTATATTACTCTGTAAATAAACACAATAAATGCCTCAGTAACTAGGACAAAATTCTACACCGGATTGAAGTAATGAGTCTGATTGCTGAGGGGGACTCGGCCCCGTAGAAGAAAGCTCCAAAAGTTCTTCGTTTTCTCCATCAAGGTTGGTTTGGTGAGGGGGCTCCCTAGCTTGAGGCGACACAGTGTTGTTTGCTGAGATCCCACCACCTGGAACTGGGTGCTGGAGGTAAAGACATGCAACTATTAGTAACGAAAGTTTCTTTTATAATCCTGAAGGTGGCATGGCCCACCTTTTAGATAGGAGTAAAGACAAAGGGAACACCAGACTACTTGCAATGGATCTAAAGTGAAGACATTTTTCATTTTTGTACCACATCTCTTTTGCTGCTCCTGAAAAATTTATTTAAGCTCCCTGCTAAATCCTTTCTTTTTCAGACAACCTCTTACCCCTTTAAGTCTGTAAAATTAAGGACCATCTGTAGTATAAAAGCCTCATCTGTCCTTCTAACCTCAATGAAACCTAAGATGTCACATTAAATATCAATAGTCAAGATACTTTTGTTCACCAAAGTAACACTGTATGCTACCAGGGTCAGATATCAAAAGCAGCTGTTTGTACCTAGATATTCATAGCACCACATCCTCTGGAGAATATCTGATCATCGCTTTGGCCAGTTGCTCTCTCACTGCAGCTTCACACGTCTTGCATCAGTGTTCCACAAAACTAGCCATTCAGTTAAGAATCTATGTTTAACCATGTTGACTCTGACCTTATCTGCTACATGTGAGCACAGCATAAGGTTTTGCAATATGAATACTCACTTGAGAAGATAAAATGCCCAAATTAGGGAAGCTTCATTGCACACAGCCATGAGGACTGTCCACATGTCTTCATTGAGCAAATTGTGGACATGGGCTGTGAGTCTATCCACCCAGTCCCCCTGTACTCCTGGTGGCACGGTGGCTGTGTAGGCAGCACCCAGGAACCCAGTCATGAGGATGATGTTGGTCATGATGAACACCACAAAGTACCAATGGTTGTTGGCAGCAATGCACGTATTGAGGAATAAACAGTGGTGGTCGGTCTGGTGATGGCATGCAACACAGAGGCGGCAGTGATGGGCTAGGGGAGGGGAGGCCAGCTGGCACTCTGAGCAGTATCCTTTCACAATGCCCTCACCAACTCCTCTTAACACCTCCCTAAGTGGTCCCTCTGCCCGCACAATGCCAGGGTCACCTAAAAGAGCAAATTGCCTCCAAATAAACCAAGATAAATTTGGGAAGGTGATACATACTGAATATCAGAATTAGAATAGATTTATGACACTTTTCTCATGATAAAAATATCAACGTGGCATTTAACTACATGGCTGATATGCTGAAAACATTGATAACATCTATGATAAGATCAAAAATGTGGTGTGGTCACCTTGCCTGAAAAACAAAATAAAACATACACAAGCTGGAAAGTATAAAGAGATAACAAAATTTAAACCAGACTTAATAAGAGAACTGCACTACAATGAAACTGGAAAATAATGCTGCCTACATTGTAAGAAGATAGAGATGACTTAAATCATATGTGGTGCAGTGGTTAATGTGCATAGCTATGAATCAGCAGGCCTGGGTTTGAATCCCAGCCTGGGCAGTTGGCATACAGCATACCGGGCTGTTCATCCTCCCTTTCAGGCTGGTCGATAAATGTATACCTGGGGAAACCTAGGAAAGGTAAATTGCGGTAACCCAGATGTCACACCAACCGTGTCCTGAGGTAATGGGTTCATCCCATCTGAGGCTCAAGGGCCAAGGTGACGAAGATGGGCATCAAGGCCACGTGCAGCTATAGCGTATGCCTGCAACTTTACTTTTACTTTAATCACATGACATTAAAACATGCAAAGGGCCTGGAGCATGTAGACAGGGAAAACTTGCTGGTAAGGGATAGTGGATGGACAAGGAGACATGAACATAAGTTGAGGAAAGCAAGATGCAGAAAGGATACAAAAGAGTCTGTCTTCCTAATAGAATCATTGATATTAAAGAATAGTCTGGACATAAAGGTAATTAAAGCTAAGAAGATCAATGAAATTAAGGGAAAGTTGAATAGAAGCAGATATGGAAACAAAATGAGCTGAGTTCAAATCCTGTATACTTGATAAATACACACAGTTTATTTGTATTAATTTGAAATCAATGTTCTGCTCTTTATGTGTGTGTGTGTGTGTGTGTTTTCAGAATCCAGACCTGTGACTAGTTTGTAGAAGATGAACAAGTGGATCAACACAACTGTCCACATGAGCAGGGAGAGCAGAAGGGGCTGATGCTGGTGTGCTTTGATGCCGGCTGCATAGCATGCCAGCGTGGAAAACAGCCCACCCCCATAAGCTCCCAGGTATATTGGATTAGGCCACCTGCAAAATTTATAAGATTCAGTTATTAAAGATTCATGTGAAATATCATGTTGTATGTCCTTTCAGGTAAGTGCAAGCTGGCATCTAAGAAAGAAGTCTCCCTATATATTTACTTCAATTTTCAACCCTAACTGAGAAGAAAGGATGATGATGATGATAATGACAGTCTAACTAACCTGATAGGGTGTTTTAGGCGGTGCTGCTGTCGGGCCATGACTGTGAGGGCCACTATAAACACCGGCACACCAACCATCCACTGGTGGTGCGGCAACACAAACACTGACAGAAGCTGCAAACGGTACACATCTAAATTCTGATCCAAAGACCCTCGCCATTACTTTCTTATTTACTACTTCAGAGCCTTCCTTCAAATTTCAATCAAATGTATAAACTATTTCAACGTCTTTCCCTGTGAACTAAGAGTTTTGTGATTATAAAGTAAATTGGATAAAACAACAGCAAAAGACTATACCCTTCATTTTTTGCACTGCGCCTAAAGAACATTCCTATGGTAACTCTTCCCCATATTTTCTAGTATTTCGTCCACACTTTCGAAAGATGATTCTATTTTTTTATTAATTTAAACACAGGTATGACACTTACAATTCCTACATAAAATATTGTGAATGGAGTGAAGAGCTGGATAAGCCAAGGCCAGCGAGGGGACTCCACTGCTGCACTACGCTCGTACTGCCGTGTCCACCTGTCAATCCATCGCCGACAGTCAGGAGAGCTGGAAACAAATTAAAAGTGCAAACTGTTTAAAACTGAAATAAAATAATAGAGGTATAGGGCAGCAATGATGACTATGAAAGCCATGCAAATATATAATAAAACATGAAAGATGTCTGTTTAACTTAAGTACATATGTGTCAACTATTCAAGACACCTCTCCTCCAGAAATTGACCTATCTTTCGGCCACTCATCTTAACTCCTCTATAGGAGCAGCGAGTAGCAGACTTTTTTTTCATTATATATAGTTTCCTTTTTTTTGCCCTTGAGCTGTTTCCTTTGCTGTAAAAAAAAAAATAAATAAATAAAGAAAAAATCAACTGACGAGTATGTGGCTGCCATGCTACAGGAGGATGAAGTTCCTGACCCAGTCATATCGTGTGTTTTGATTCCCCACCTGTACAAAGCAGTCACTGATGGCAAAAAAAATAGCCTAGAATGTACTTTCACAGGTGGGCGACCTGCCTCAGTTAAAAACTAAAAGAAATACATGGGTGGTATCAGTTAAGTAAGTGGGGGATTACAGATGTGTGCCCAATGGCAGTTGGGTTAAACATGCAGGGATTTTAATTCCCAAAGTACAGTAAGATCTTACCTTTAATGACTTCCAAAATAATGGCAACTTGAATAAATAGCAACTTTTTACAATAACACTTGGATTCTTTCAAATACTGATTTTTCACTGGAAGAAAGCTTTTGTATCATTACACTATATAAACTGGTAGATAGACCCTTCCTGTACATAATTTTGGCATTAGCCACATGACATGATGCTTGACTAGAAACACTAACACAGATATGGAAGCATGGGCCACCTGGGCAGGCGTGAGGCCGGCTGCATTAGTGGTGGTGAGGAGGTGTTCGGCCCCTGGGTACAGCACTGCCCAGCACACTCCAGACACTCCTCCAACTGCTCCTGAATGAAGCGCTGTGTTGCCATCACTGTCCACTTTGGTCCTGCCCACTCTGAAGAGGGATTAATTGGTAGTACAACCTCAACCATTATTACTATAATGATGTTTATTGTTAATGCTACTAGTATTATTGTTGTTTTTGTTGTTGCTGCTGTTACTTTCATTATTTTCAAGATTGCAACTATATTTCAATTCGCTAGGAGTATGGGTTAGATTACCAAAGCTGAAGAAGATTTAAACTTTTTTTTGGCCAATTTTGAATCCATCAAACTGGATGGCTTGCTGTAAGAGAAAAGAATGGAAAAGTTGGGGCTGCCATAATGAAAAGAGAGAAGAGTGACACAACTGCAGTATTCAGGGGGATTGGAGTAGATAGAACTGATAGAAAAGATGTTTTTATGGAACAGGGGAGCAAGATGGCGCCACTATAGACACTCGCCTGCGCCAGAATGGGCTGGGCCGACCATCAGGCCCCACCTGGAAGAAGCCTTGGGCTGACCATCAGGCCCCACCGGGAAGATGCCTACCGGCGCAATAGGCAACAACGTAAAAAAAAAAGAAAAAAAAAAAGAAAAGAAAAAAGAACTAGGTAAATACAAGGGAAATCACAATGATCTTAATCAATAAATACTTTTTGGTCCTGACGAGGTACTCCACAAGTGAGAGGTGACCACAGGATGCAGCAATGTGAAGAGGGGTGGAGCCTCGAGCATCCTCAGCCTCCAGATTAACCTCACAAACTTCTGCCAGATATTGAACCAACAACCTGACCATGGGAAAAAAATATACGGTATATATTTCTACATCCTCCAGTGCATACAATACTTTGTTATCTATAGTAAGATATTTAGCCAAACTGACTTAGTAAATAGGTAGATGAATGAATGAATGACTTAATGATTTCATAGAACTCATAAAAAATTTGAATTTGAGTAAACTGTATAGCCAGCCAGTCAATCACATTTGACAAGACATTATGTTCATCAAGGTGAAGATATTAAGTCTTTGACATAATGACTCAGTAAGAATATGATGCATGCCAGATTCATTACTCATCAGGGTCATCTTACATTGAGCCAGCGATGGCGGCACAATGAATGGCCACTCTGCCAGCCCCGTCTGCCACCATGGGGTCACCGCCATGCTTCAGGAGTGTTACAAACATATTCAGGAGTCCCCGGCAGCAGGCCACATGCACTGCCGTTTCCCCTGTTCAAAGAAAATAATTTACTGTATTCGCTATCCACCTTTTTGCTCTCTCTCTCTCTCTCTCTCTCTCTCTCTCTCTCTCTCTCTCTCTCTCTCTCTCTCTCTCTCTCTCTCTCTCTCTCTCTCTCTCTCTCTCTCTCTCTCTTCATTTTGGGATTTTGGCACCCCTCCTTTTGTTGTAGGCTACAGATAAAACCCCCTTTTGTTAGGTTGCAGAAAAAAAATAGTTAGGCGAGTGAAAACCTCTTCTGATAGCATAAGGTGGTTAAAAAAATGATGAGATGAAAACGAGACTGGCAAAGAACAGGTAGTGGGTAACAGGTGTGTGTCTCAAGCTCCAGCTGCTTGAGTGTTAACAAATCCTTTAAGAGCATATGATTGAAGTTGTGTTATCAGGTTTTGTGTTGGTATAATATGACCTCGGTAGCAGCGACGAGCCAAATTTATGACATGATATAAATCACCCAAAACAGATGATGCATTAACTGATCGCAAATGCGTTGATATATATAATGAAATGGTTTGCGTGAGTGATGTTTTTTCTCTCATTTTTCTCGCTTAGAGGGGCCTTTAAGAAACATGATCCTTGCAGCTACCGGGTATACTTTGGCTATGGTCTCTTGTAACATGCAACAGACTAAAGACACATGTTTCTTTTACCCCTATGTCTGAAGGCTAATAATAAATAATAAAACAATACAACTGAAATAACAATAAATAACATTTCTAGGGCACCAACAAGCAAATACTATATCAGATGTTTTGCTATACACCCTGAAAATAAAAAGAACAAAATAGCATCGACCAGAGCTCACCTGACTGAGCCCTGAGGTTTGGGTCGCTGCCATACTGTAGCAGCAGCCTCACAACTGGCAGGTTTCCCACCATCACTGCTTTCTGAAGAGCGGTTCTTCCATCATACCCTAACAAACAGGAATGACTGACTGATTAGGGAACTTCTCTCATGGATCTGCAACTTCACAGTCATATGGTGCCAACAAAATGGAAAATGGGGACACCTTACAAAACAAAAGCAGTTCAGAAGAAAAGAAAGGTGACAGGGTAATGAGGCAATTTTGTCTGCACATGAAGATTTGCATTCATGTAGAAGCAATAAGAAGGGGAAGTAAAGATCGAGAATGAGCAGCTCCCAAGAAACTTTAATTGACTCATGCAGTCTTTTACACTCTTAGTTTAATATACAAGAGAATGTAAGACTTCCTTGTGATAGCAGGGTAAAACTAGATAAGGTGAGGTAGGGTAAAGGGGCTATTACACTGGGCAAATTTTCCATGGATCTTCAGTCAAACCACGATTTCCGCTGGCGTGGTTTTCTGATGTGTCCACGATCCTCCAAAGCTACGGTAGATTTCACCGAAGGACGACAGTATTACTCACCATCATCATCAGCAGCAATAACAAGAAACAAATGAGAACCACACTAGCAGAAATCGTGGTTTGACTGAAGATCCACGGAAAATTAGCCCAGTGTAATAGCCCCTTAAGGTAAAAACAACTAACTAAGAGCCTGTGAATATACTGGGATACCTATGAACCACAAACTTCCCCAAGTATTGTTTGTAGAATTTACAGTAATTTTTCTTATCTAAAATGGGTTTGAATAAGTCAGACTGGAAACCATTAATTCATTCTCACCTGTTGCATCCACTACTGTTGGGTTCTGCTTAATGGTTGCTTCAAGGGAGGGAGGGGGGAGGGACAAAGCCAGGTCTGCAAAGTTGTTGAGTACACTTGCTGTCATTGTAGCCATTGTAATCAACAGCAAGCCGACAACCCTAAAGGCAAACAAAATTGAGTTAGTTGATTAAAAGATGGAAGAGTACGAGTTGATCAGACGTCATCCTTACTTGCTTGATGCCACTGACTGAAATTTGGATTCTGTGATGGGTGTCCCTAAACCCAGGAGGGAGAGAACAGACCACAACAGACCACCACAGCTTACCTTCTGTATCTGCCCTTACTTATCACTTCATCAACACAAAAAATAAGGGCCGACAAGTGGGTGGGATGTGTGTTGCATGTCTTGGTGTGGGTTGGAAATAAGTCCACAGATTCATAGGTGAATGTGATGAAAACTCACTATTTAATGGAGTTGATTAAACATGTATTGACATATCGCCTTACCAAGTAAAGGTCTGTTAATCTAAAGAGCAGCAGCCTCACATCAGTCTTGATTAAGGTAGCAAAGGGTGGGAAAGTTTCTGGGAATTTTCATGGCCTGGGAATTTTGAGAATTTTCAGGAATTTTCAAATTTTCCCACACATGTGTATTTGTATTAATAAACAAACCAATTTTGGTTAATATAACTATTATTATTCAACAAAAGTTTAAATTTGTGTGCACCAGATAGTACAGGGCTACACACACCTCAGCAGGGCAGGCTCAAACTCCATCCCGGACCAGTTGGACCTCAAGAAAAGGGACACTAGACTGGGGAGCAGTAGTGGATCACCACGACTGTAAGGCCTTGGCCTCTAAACAACATCAAGTAATCAAAATGTAACTCGCAACTTAGTCACTCAAAACTAAGTTTCTTGATACCGTTGCCTTGCCTTGTACTTTTCGGTTTCATGCTTTGTTTACAGGTGCCGCCCTCACCACTGCCACCCTGCACCCACAGCCCCGCTGCACCAGTACTGTACCCCAGAGCCATATAAATTTATATATATACGTCCCTGCTCTACTCGAGCTCCCCTTTGGTGTCAATTTTTTTATACAAAAATAATTATGCTTATAGGAATCAAATATAACCTATTATATGTTTCCTATTTTTTGGGTGACTTGGGACAACACATTATTTACATTATTAATTTTTCAGATTACTGTGAACATCAATCAATCTTGTTGAGAGTTTTAGTTTTGAAAACAATTATAATTATTCAAGAAGCAAATAATTTATATTGTAAATGGTTAAAACAAAAGATCAATACATTGTTATGGTGTATAAGAAATGCCAACCACTGCAGTGAAGTTGGTGAAAGACTTGAAATTTACCAAACCGTGTTTATCCAGCTGTCACCCTGGCCCAGTGTCCCGGGAATTGAATTCTTATCCGCCACAGGCTCAGGGCCCAATGGGATGGATATGAATACCAAGGCCACATGCAGCTTAGGGTATTCCCCCAAC
Source organism: Eriocheir sinensis (assembly GCF_024679095.1). NCBI lineage: Eukaryota > Metazoa > Arthropoda > Malacostraca > Decapoda > Varunidae > Eriocheir > Eriocheir sinensis. Next base: position 31,096,787 of record NC_066510.1, on the reverse strand, counting down.
TTGACCAATTTAGCGGCAATAGGTTACTATCCCCAGCAGTGATAGGTTACTATTTTTCACCACTAGGTTACTATTTAATGATGACTGGTTACTATCCATTATGTCAAGGTGAGGTTCCGTTAGTTTAGAAATAGATCTGGGCGTTAAGACAGCCCATCCAGGACCAAAGGATCAGATCCAGTTTTTTTTTTTTTTTTTTTTTTTTTTTTTGTCATAAAGTGAAACTTGGTGCAATTTCAGTGGCAAGTTTCCTCTGGTGCTTTTGTGGCTGTTTTCCGTCGAGAAAAAAATTAACAACATCCATGTGAAAAAAGCTTCATACTTCACCCATAGAGAATAAATGGTACCACTATAAAAATTGTGTGCGCCATGACCAGGCCCCTGAAGAAAGCCTACCGGCATTATAAGCAAAGACGTAAAAAATAAATACGGTATATACATAAATAAATAAATTAATGAATAGCCTTTATGAGCACCAAACTAACCAGTCACCAGTGTCAATGCCTGTCTGTAATGGTCAAAATTGTATTCATGAAAGCACTGATATCTCGTTTCCTATTCGACCAACTATTCTTCTCTTGTCATATGTGCATTAAACTAACCTTCAAACCTTCCAGAAATTAATAGGAAAGAGTGTAAAGATCAAAGCAACTGGGAACACACACCAGAAATAAAGATATATATAAAAAAAAATGAAGAAGGAGGAAGAGGAGGAAGGGAGTGAAGGAAAGACTGGAGGAAAGAAGAGGAAGGTAGAGTGGAAGTTTTAAGTCTGGAGAAATATATGAAAAAAAAAAGAAGAAGAAGGAGGAAGAGAAGGGAAGGGAGTGAAGGAAAGGGGAGAAGAGGGAAGAGGAGGAGGAAAGACTGGAGGAAAGAAGAGGAAGGTAGAGTGGAAGTTTTAAGTCTGGAGAAATATATGAAAAAAAAATGAAGAAGAAGGAGGAAGAGGAGGAAGGGAAGAGAGTGAAGGAAAGAGAAGAGGGAAGAGGAGGAGGAAAGACTGGAGGAAAGAAGAGGAAGGTAGAGTGGAAGTTTTAAGTCTGGAGAAATATATGAAAAAAAAATGAAGAAGAAGGAGGAAGAGGAGGGAGAGTGAAGGAAAGAGAAGAGGGAAGAGGATGAGGAAAGACTGGAGGAAAGAAGAGGAAGGTAGAGTAGAAGTTTTAAGTCTGGAGAGATATATGAAAAAAAAATGAAGAAGAAGGAGGAAGAGGAGAAAGGGAAGAGAGTGAAGGAAAGAGGAGAGAGAGGGAGGAGGAGGAGGAGGAAAGAAGTGGAGGAGGGTACAGTGGAAGTCATAACTGTCCTTCCTTCACAAACTGGAAAGCCAAGCAGACACAGATCTATGCTGAGAAATTGGGAAAAGGAACAGAAAGCGTTAAAGAGAGGGACATGGAGACAGACAGGAGCTCAATAGTGAATAAATACGAGAAACAGAACCTCTGCTGCCTCCCGGTCCGCCTGCACCTGCCTCCTCTTCTTCTTCTTGTGACATTTTTTGGTCTTTCCTCAGTATTTCGCTTCATTTCTGGCTTCTTTTTATATTTCGTTTCTCAGTCCCCATCTCTCAACCAAAAAACAGCATCACTCTTTCATCCATGTGCTGTCCAAATTCCTCATGCAAGAGTCAAACAGCATCACTCGATCTTGATTGATTGATAGTTTATTGTTGCAGGTAAACAACAAGGGAGAAGGTCATTCTTGTGACATTTTTGGCCTTTCTTCAGTATTTCGCTTCATTTCTGGCTTCTTTTTATATTTCGTTTCTCAGTACCCATCTCTCAACCACATGGCAGCATCTCTCTTTCATCCATGTGCTGTCCAAATTCCTCATGCAAGAGTCAAACAGCATCACTCGATCTTTCATTCTTGTGACATTTTTGGCCTTTCTTCAGTATTTCGCTTCATTTCTGGCTTCTTTTTATATTTCGTTTCTCAGTCCCCATCTCTCAACCAAAAAACAGCATCACTCTTTCATCCATGTGCTGTCCAAAGTCCTTATGCAAAAGTCAACTGCAGCATCACTCGATCGATCTTTCATCCCTCCTTTACCTAGTAAACTATCGACCCCCCCCCCTCCCACACACACACAGTCGCACACACACTTGGCCAGCTGTATCGTAAGAGATTCACGTAGTGTCTATGATTTTAAACAGAGTTTTTTTCTCGCTTGCCCTGATGTCCTAATCCTAGGCCAGGTAGCTCTGTACCTCCCCCTTCTATTCATAATTATCTTACCAGCAATTGGGCAACCACCTTGCCTGGCACACTGAGCAATGTAATACCGCGGTAGGTGTAGCAGTCCTGACGGTTCCCTTTCCCTTTGCAGATAGGGGTGATCCAACCCCCTCTTCCAGTCAGGAGGAACGGTCCGAACGGTACCAGCAGATTCCTCTATGGAAATCAAGACCGCATGTAACCCATGGATCACGGCTCCATCCCCAGCTTTGAGCAGTTCCGCACTGCTGTTACTGAAGCCAGGTGCTTTATCACTCCTTAAGTTTATTCTCCTGCGTCAATTCCAGAGTCAAATCCTCTCCTAGATCTTGGGCGCTCTCCAATGCACTCGAGATCCTTTACAGCTCGAAGGGTCTCATGTTTGAAGGTATCCCACAGTTCTACAGGGTTCTCAAGGGTGCTGAGCACATCTAACTGATTTGAGACTGTACGTCACTGCATTATAGCTATTCCTGAGCACATGTCAGGTCTTTCAGCCTCTGGAGATGGAACACAGTAGTTATTGTTGCATCTCGAGTGTTTCAATAACAAGCCTATGATCAGTTGCAATGAACTCAGCACTTCTGAAAACTCAGCAGGTCTGCAAGATCCTCCAAGAATGTGGTCAGTCTCCTTAGGTACCCCTCCGGCATTGCTATAGGCTACTAAGCCCAGCGGTGCAGCTCCGGTCTCTGGTACAAAGAACCCGCGATTCTCAACTTCTTGGCTCTTGCAAAATTCAGGAGGAAAGATCAAGCTCGTAACCAACCCTGTCAGTGCCAGCAGTAGCAAGGAAGTCGCCCACGACAATGAGTATGTCTGGGTGGGTGGGGCACTGGTCTAATACGGAGTCGAGTTTGGCGTAGAATATCTTCTTTTCTTCAGTTTCACACATCTCGGTAGGAGCTAGTGCTGATTTCAAATGAATATTTTGATCTCTAATATATATTTTGAGATCAGTGCTTGAAACCGCCCTCGAGGGACTCTGGCTCCTGCCCTTACAAAGGGAAACATGCCACAGGAACGGATCCCTCCGCTGCCACCAGTGTCAGGAAGAGGGGGTATTCCTAACTCTAGATGTCTAGAAGACCATGATAATTTGATCTACAGTAAGATTTTGAATCTAACGAGTTAACATCTAAATAATAGCACCACTGAACCTCTATCATATTTATATCAAACGAGGAAGTTTGGAATCTAACGAAAAGAAAAATCCCGGGCGTATATGGTGCGAATCAGCCGCTACCTTGGGTGAGTGCGTGACGGCATTGTTCTTCACCCTACCCTACCACCGTTTCCCATAAGGATTCGAGAGTACGTATAAGGATGGGCGATCTATTAAGGCGTTTTGAATTTACGACGATCTGTTGCAGACCACTGATCTGATCGTAAAGTCCGTGTTCTAGCTATTTACCATTGAGATCTGAAATCTGTTTCAGATCACTGATCTGTTGATGATCTGCCTCATCAGAAAACGGAGATGGTTTGTAGCTTGAAAAAAGAATACCTTGGAGGAAGAAGATGTATTCTCCCTCCAAGGCCAGTAGAACTCTCTTTCAAGGGACTCTAGCCTTGAGAGGGGGGAGGGGGGGGGGGAAGAGTGATGATCGGGGAGACTATAGAAAAGGATAGTGCTCTTCAGTAATGTTTGGATAGTTGTGCATCTATTGCGGTGGACAAAATGCTGCATTATTAAGGGGTAACTTTATTATTTATAGGGCGCCTGCTTTAGTATCTTATCCAGCCTTGTTTATTATTCTTGTTATAAAAATATAATTTACTAATGGGATAAAGAAAATACATTTGTTGTTATGTTTTATTAAGTGCTATAATAGCCTATACTATATCATTTTGAGTTATTTATTTATGTCCCAAGTAATCTCACCCCCTCTGGATTAAAGAGGCAATCTTCCCGATTGGCCAGTGGCCACTGGGAACGAGGCGCGCGTGTCGCCCTTTATCAAGACTGTATCCCCCCTTCAGTGAACAGTAGGTCTTTGGGTGACTCAGCATCATATGATTTCTCCCTCAAACTCAATTGACAGCCAGAGCTCCAATGCTTATCTCAAATTTTCAAAATCATAATTAAATTATTGTAACTATAGCTCTGAGATGTGCAGGATCATCTACCATGGGATCACTGACCTCCCAACTGATATCTAAGGATGAAAAGGATTCAGTTCTTCTTTCAGTGATCAAGTGCGATGGAATCAGATCTATATTTATGGAGGAATCACCTATGTCAGTTATTAACCCTGGTTTCAATCTCAATTACAATAGTTCTAAATTCTTCCAGGGTCGATTTTGTCCGATGGAGTCTACTTAAAGACTAAAGTTACCGTTGTTTAATAAATGTGGAATGGATTATCATCTACATTATACAGCGTGCTCATAATAATTATGATCATCGCTGAATTTACAGCAAAATTTTATTATGAATTATTTGTACAACAAACACCATGAAATCAAATGCAGTTTAACAGGAGAGCAGTTGCTACTTGAGATACAATTCCGTTTGTCTCTTGTTTTTAATAATGAACTGAAAACAAAAGTTGAACGTTGTGCTTGAACATGCTTGTGGAGTTGTGCCACGACCAGCAGCAGTGGACAGGGTGTGACACAACAGGAAGAACTGCCTACCATGGGAAATGTACCCTTATGTGATTGCAGCAGGATTGGTTACCCCGTGATTGAGAGTGTATACGTCTTGCTGCTGTTGCTGCTGTTGTAGTTGTCGTTGTTGAGCCTTTGATTTGTTATGATGAACTGCGGCACAAAACACCCCAACCGCAATCACAGCCAGCGTCCCGAGCACAATCAGAGTTATCGCCCAGCCACTGAGTCCGGATTCCGATTCTAAAGGAAAATTATATTATTCACTCTTTCCTTAAAGTTGCTCACACACACACACACACACACACACACACACACACACACACACACCGCTCCGTAGTTCAGTGATTAAAATCTCTGCGCTGCCAGGGTTCGCGGCCTGACAAGCGGAGCTTCGAGCCCCGTTCAGGTCGGGATTTTTCCGCTGACAAGGAGTGGTTACTGTCCCCCCTTGAGCAAGGGGGGACAGTAACAATCACCACCCCGACCATCACGCCCAGCACCCCCAAAACGGACAGGATCCCTCCCACGAACACCACCCCATGACAACCTCAACCACCCTCCCCCCATGGACACCCCCCCAAGGACCATCCCGGCCACCGTTAAAACACATCCAAACACCTCTGGACATGCCTCCTCATACGTACCCCCACGGACACCCCCCCAAGGACCATCCCGGCCACTGTTAAAACACATCCTAACACCTCTGGACATGCCTCCTCATACATACCCCCCCCCCCTCCCAAGGACCATCCCGGCCACTGTTAAAACACATCCTAACACCTCTGGACATGCCTCCTCCTACGTACTCCCACGGACACCCCCCCAAGGACCATCCCGGCCACTGTTAAAGCATATCCTAACACCTCTGGACATGCCTCCTCCTACGTACCCCCACGGGCCCCCCCCCAAGGACCATCCCGGCCGCTGGTATACCACATCCTAACACCTCTGGACATGCCTCCTAATACGTACCCCCACGGACACCCCCCCAAGGACCATCCCGGCCACTGTTAAAACACATCCTAACACCTCTGGACATGCCTCCTCATACGTACAAAGTGTTGGGAAAAATGATAATGAAATGGAAAATATAAAAAAGAGGAAAATACATTGAATCAAACTATTTAAGTGTTATCAAGGAGAGGAGAAAGTAAAAATATTAACGCATGAATCAACGGAAACTTGCAGAATCTTTACCTGGTACGTTTTCGCAGTCAGTGTCGCTCATCAGGTCTTCTCTGCCTATGGGATAGACAGCCACACAGACCCGGTACACCTCATCCGTGCTGTTGAATTCATCGATCCAGAGATGATAATTCTAGAACATGAAAGAAAGGCGAATGTTTGTGGCTTCGGTTCACCAATAGCGCCGTAATAATAATTTTTTTTTCATTCTCTCTCTCTCTCTCTCTCTCTCTCTCTCTCTCTCTCTCTCTCTCTCTCTCTCTCTCTCTCTCTCTCTCTCTCTCTCTTACGAGCGTTTCCTCCTCGTGTTGTAGGGACTCGCCCCACGTGACCTTGAAGCGAAAGGTGAAACCCCAATGGTTGTAGGCAGAGAAACTCCAAGATGCATAGATTTTATCACCACGCCACTCAACATACAGGGACGGGCCTGGAAGAGCAAAGAGAGTATTCCCCCCCAAAATAATGATCAGCACGTGGCAACTATACATAATTTTACATAGCATAGCAAACATGGCAGTTGTCAAAATTTTATGTGGGGATCTTAATGAGTGGGAATATATATAAAATCAACCACACATGAAGCACAACTAGACCAAAAAGAAGAAAAACAAAATCAAGCCATCAGATCCTACCTCATCGCTAAACCTATTATCTGGCCAGGAATGAAGACACCGTACAGGGGGGTAATGACTGGGGACTACCTCGGGTAAAGGGTGTATGGCCCGAATTCCATTGTACTATAACCTTCACCCGACCTCTGTGTGTCACGAAACACACGAGAAGTTACTCCAGAGGGTTTTACCGGCACCAGGATCGAACCCGTGACCAGCGAGATTGGAAAGCCACTCCTTAACCAGTCAGACAAAGAGGTACCCCCGCATGCTAAGTGAGTTTGGAAGGTTTTCTTCTCAGTGATCTGTTTTTTTATTATTATTTATTACAATTGTATTTTTTCACTTTATTTTAGAGTGTGATTAGTGACAAATCCACACAAGAAGTTATGGGAAATAGCATCTTAGTGACCATTTTAGAATGTGTCAGGCCTTCCGGAAGTCAAAAGGAAGCATTCTCGAAATTTTGGAAAGTCTTCGCATTTGGAAACACTAAGGGTAAGGTGCCTGTGGAAAATTTAGCCACGAATCTGCAATTTTGGCTCATTAGTAACACATATCTTTAGGAACATCTTGCTAAAACTTGAAGATACTAAACACGAGCATTCATCAGCAGTTACATTTTTTTTGTACTTTTTCATCGCAGTACAAGTAGATGATATGAATATTTCTTACACTGCCAATTTATTACCATGAATAAACGATAAAATTGTATTTTCAGTTAAGTTCTACAGCTCTTATTAGTTAAAGGGCCCATATGATGACGAAAAAGAAAGTTGCCCATTTCCCCATTTCTTTGGGGTAAATATGCTGGTGTCTGTTTGGCCTAACCGCTCCCACATGATAATTTAAAAAAAAATTCTATCATGTCCAAAAAGTAGCCCGAACAATAAACATAAAAAGTCTCACTTTTTTATGTATTTTTCCTGCAACTTCTTTAGCTTTTGTCTTTGTAACTACCAATTCTTGTGTGGATGTAAGGGGAAGTGGCATTCTGGGCAATACATTACTATGCTACTACTGTTACTACTACTACTACTACCACTACTACTACTACTACTACTACTACAAAAAAAAAGTTTATTCCACCTCAGGTGACAACACATATGAAAAAAGGTTCAGTGAATTAAGGAAGCGCTTTTGAGTGCTCGTTCTCCAACATGCTTTGCCCTACCCCCATTGGGTTAGCTGTAACCAATCACCAGCAACATTGTCTAGCCTCTCCTTACAGACTCTATAGGGAAAGGCTTCTCGCTTGATTTGCTGTCACCTGAGGTGGAATAGACAATATTACTATGATGATGATGATGATAATGATGATAATGTCTATGATAACAGTAATAGCATCTTCTCTCATACTCACTGATTGGCAACGTGTAGGCGGTCATGGTGGCCTTTTCGTCGCTATAATGGTATCCTTGGCCTACTTGCACTTCTACGATATACCTATAAAACGACCTCAAACCATCCACTATATATTCAGTTTCCGTTGTAGTGTAATAATGGTAATCAATATCGAGTTGATACAGGACCGGGGGCTTCTGGCACACGGGAGGGTCCCAGGTGAAATGAAGAGCAGAAGTGCTGAGGGGTTTGACCGTAAGGTTCTCCGGCACTGAAAACAAGTCGTGCATGTCACTTGACTAACAATGTAGGAACAGCTAAGTTCTCGACTAAATCAAAGAAAAACTATATTACTTGCTTAGGCTAAATCACACGAGGTGGAGTGACTAGAACATAATAACTGCCAGTATTAGGAAAAACATGCTTTATCTTTATAAAACTAGAATACATAGTGTACAGCTATGAATTACAACATACAGGTTATCAGCTACGGAGACGAAAGTGGTCTCCTATACTCTATTTTATTTAAGCTCCCGCAGAACCTCTGCCTATGGAGGTGAAAACTGGTGAAGGCGTGCACACATCAGACTGGCTGTTCGTTTGAAGGAAGGGTGAGGAGGGCGGGGAGCTGATTTGGTGACTCAGTGTTAAAGACTCACCCTCATCTTTGGTCGGGGCAGAGGGATCCTTCTCTCCCCATATATATATATATATATATATATATATATATATATATATATATATATATATATATATATATATATATATATATATATATATATATATATATATATATATATATATATATATATATCATAAAAAAAACAGTACCCACCTTGAGTTGGAGTTTCACAGTAACTCATGCAGGAATGCTGCAGTACATTTCCGTCTTTATTCCTTGCATAAATGCAGGTGTAATACTTTTTTTCAACTTCGAGGCCCGTCACAGTCAGGTTACTGGTGTTGGTGGATACATTTTGCCTGACGTCACCCACCTCTACTGAGAGGTACTCCACGTCGGGACACACCGGGGTGTTGGACCACTCCACCTGGAGGCTAGTACATCCCACTGGCTCGCAAGTTTCAAATGTCACCACATCAACCACTCCTGAACGAATAAAGAACCATTGTTGTTTTGCTCCTTCTTTCTAACACCGACATTCAGATCGAGGACCAACATATGGCAGCTGAGTGTTACTCTCACACAAAAAGAGAGGAAAGCGAGATACCAAAAATGCAAATGATAGAAAAGTTTCCGAGATGCCTAAATTTCCTTCGTCCTGAGAGAGTCAAAGCTATGGGGAGGTCATGCACATCATTACTGCCCAGGATCAAACTACTCCAGCTCACACCTATGCTCTCTAACTTGCTAATGCAAAAGTTAACCAGTACTTTCATTATTTCATTGCGTTCACTGGTAAACTTTAAAGCACCCTCTCTTTGTCATTCCTCCTTCCTAGAACAGTAACGCTTTCAAGAGGAAAGCATCAGTCACCTCTACAAGCCAAATTGATCATGACGTTGTGTGTGGAGGTTTTCCAGTCTTCGTTTTGTGTTTGATTTTTTTTCTCTTTTTCTGTTTTGCCAGTGGACTACTACTATAGTACTACTACTACTACTACTACTAATACTACGACTACTACTATACTACTACTACTACTACTACTACTACTACTACTACCATTACTACTACTACTACTACTATTGCTACTACTACTACTTACCTGACCCGCTGTATATGATGGGTTCCCAGGATGAGTTGCTGTGCCCGTCGCCGCCTTGAGTCCACACTTCCACCGTCCCGTAACCTGGTGCACACAGGCCCTTGCTGGTGCTCTCTTGGCTGTGATTGAAGTAGCTGATGGAGTCTTCGTCATTGAACGACACTCTGACGGCAGTTTCAGTGTAGCAAGGGGAGGAGTCCGTCGAGGGGTTTACCCAGGAGATATACTCAACTCCTTCCTCGAGATTCATGGCGAAGTTGGTGACCTTCTCCGGACCTGTGAAAAGAGGATGGGTGACAAGATGGATGGATAGATGGGTGGATGAACGGAGCGTTTGGCTGCGCGTTGTGAGAGTGATGACAAGGGAATAAAATGTTTTAGGACTAAAATCATTATTGCAACACGAGAGAGGGGAAGGAATGGCGCGAAAGAGAGGGGAATGCAACGGGAAAGCCGTGTAGGTCCGATAAGACAGCCCAACAGTTGAACAGACATAGTGGCAAGCAAACATTTAAACCAACGGGAGATGCTGACAATATCGTGACAGAGAGGCAATCCAAGGAGACAGCCAGACAGTTAGTGACATGCAGACATACAGACAGAAACATAAGAGACAGACAGGACAATCAAGACAGAGAGGCAGGCAAGACAAAAAGGGAAGCATTAACAGATATTAATTAACGAACTTATAAAGACAGGGACGATGATAGAGACAAACAGGCACACCAAGACAGGAAGATAGACCAGACAGGAGGAAAATGTTTACAGAGCTTGACAGAAGGTTAAATGGACAGTGGTATAGACAGTGGTGGACAAACATCACGCAAATCCATCAATAGTCATACAACCAGGTCCTTGCATACACCCACCAGTGACGGCGGAGAGGGGTGGCGCAGAATACGTGTCCCCGGCGACTGTGGTGGTGGTGTTAGTGCAGGGGCTGACCACGCCACAAGGTAAACTGTTGAAGGTGCAGATGATGTCAGAGCAGTGGATGGTCTGGGGATAAAGAAACAGCCGATACGCAGCATGTTAACAGGGCTTCTCTTGGTGACGGTGTAAGCGCTGATTCAACAGGACGCATGACCTCACTAGATGACTTAGTGCGTGGTACTGAGTGAAAGGTCCAAGAGAGCGGAACCAACGTTCTTTAGCACCAAATATATTTTGATCAATTTCCTTTGGCATCTTCCTCTGTCTCCTCTGGCTGATATTTTTCAACACACTTTAGTTATATCCTTGCCCTCACTCATCCATCTTAAAAAGAAGAAAACGGGCTTACTGTCTCTACTACTACTACTACTACTTTGAAAGGGGTAGGCGGTGGTTGAGTGGTTAGCGTGCGGGCCCCACATTCACCGTGTGTTGGACGACACGGGTTCGAATCCCCACAGATTGCTGTCCTGAAGACCACCCATCAACCCGGACTCTAGAGGAAACCGTCCAAGTGAATCAGGAACGGGCTGGGGCCGACTACCATCCAGGCTCCTCAAGAAAGCCTACCGGCGCTATAGGCTGACACGTAAAAAAAAAAAAATCACTGCTAACAACTACTACAACTACTACTACTACTACTACTATACTACTCAAACTCACCTTAGTACATTCGTTGGAGCTCTCTGCGGTAAAACTGACATTGTAGTCATCAACGCCCAGCCACAGTAATGTCTTGACCCAGGTTACTTCCACGTAATATGTCGACACAAGACTCACATTGACCTGCTGACCTGGGATGGGAGGGCACAGTCACGGACAAGAATATTCCTCCCCCAACTATTATATGCATGCCCATTACCCCCTTCCCCACACCTCCCTTCACTCATTGCCCCTAATTGCTCACGCTGCAACAATTATATTACAGCATCCATACTTTGAAAACTTATTAATGTATTTGCATGTGGTATACTAGGCAGCTGGAGTGAAAAAGGGCAGAAACGGACATATTGAGCCTGTTTTAATTTGAAGTCTGACTCAATGGGTATGATTTTACTGTTTTTACCTTTTCCAGGTTGCCCTCTGTCTCCCGCGGAAGAGAGCACATTACCCCATTTTGGGTAATTTTCTCCAGGTTGAGAACCCCTACATGGTCTAATCCCCCGAAACTGCTGTAAATCTTGCGTTGGTACAGTCAGATATAACTCTGAAGAGGAATTATTAAACGCAGTTGGGACAATGTGCCGCCTCGCTGAACACCTGTTGTTTACACTGAACTTGAGGAAACCCCGTGAATTGACTCAAAACCTCAACCATAAGCTGCTTTGAAAATTCCAACACGTCCACTTTAGTGACAGGGTGCATGCAGACGACGTTTGAAAAATCGTCCGTGACACTACGCATTGGGACTGTAGCCTCGATCGCCTCCTCCCTCTTGGCGAGAAACAAGCCGCCGTCCACCGTCCTGGCTCCCTCACTCACCTTTCTTCTCTTCTGCCTACGTCACGCGACTTCCCGAGCGACGATAAAACTAATGATATGCTATCATGTGCTGCTCTCCCTAACATGTACACGCATTACATAGAAAGCGTGACCTAATATGAAGACTGATCGCCAACTTTGGAACTCCAAGACGAAGATGAACGATTCCACTTACTGTAGACACGCGTGGGGAAGGTCCAGGCCTGAAAAAAAAAAAGAATATGGCTCAAACGTGTACTGTTAATTTGGTTTTACTGACGTGTGTGTGTGTGTGTGTGTGTGTGTGTGTGTGTGTGTGTGTGTGTGTGTGTGTGTGTGTGTACTCGTGTGATGATAATAATGAAAAAAATAACAATACTAGTGGTAATGATAACAATGACTATCATGATAATAGTAACAGTATTATTTCTAGTAATGAAAACAAGAATGAAGGTGCAGCCGCAGTCGGGAAAATCTAGCCTGTGCACAGAAGGCTACATAAGTAAACGTTTGCAGGCTAGCACATCCGTCAGAACAATCACTGCCACTACATTGTTCTCTAGGTATTGGAGGAGATATTGCAGCTGTCATCTTATCAGTGAAGGCAATGGTAGGCTGTGGTGACGGCGCATGGCACGGGGCGGCGAGGACTAAGCACTGTGGGTGGCTGCAGTGACCAGGGGGAGAATGCTTGAGCAGTGAGTGTGTGTGTACTCGTGTGATGATAATAATGCAAGAAATACTAGTGATAATGATAATAATGACTATCATAGACCTCGTAGTACCGATCTTTGGGTAGGACTGAGGGCCGTATTTTAAGACACCATCGCTTCTCACATCAACTATTTCTAAAGGTCAAAGAGGGCATCAATCGGGTTTTCATGAGTGTTTAAGGTTCATGGCACAGAAGAAGGGTCACACTACCACCAGGGTCATAAAACTACTCCTGGAAGTGCCCCAAACTCTTAGGAAAGCCATGTCAAATTGGTGAACGTAGGTGGCGGAATGTTTAAAAATACGGGCGAGACCACTCACACACAACACACCGCGACAACGAGGTCACAACTCCTTGCCTGACGTCGCGTACCTACTCACTGCTGGGTGAACAGGGGCTACACCTACACGTGAAAGAAGATAAACCCAACTTATCTTCACCCGGCCGGGGAATTGAACCCCGGTCCTTCTGGTTGTGAGGCAGACGCTCTACCCCTGAGCTACCGGGCCGTGTGTGTGTGTGTGTGTGTGTGTGTGTTGCGCTGTTACCAAACTATCAATAACATTTCGATAAGAGAGATAATATGCCAGTGATTATTCTATCAATACAAAAAAAACATCACTTCAGATTTTACCTCTTGAAAACAATTAGAGCTACAATAAACATACGGAGTAATGATGAAAAATAATAACAATGAATGAATGACTGAAGTTGTACAGATCCAAGCTCGATAATGGTAGTACAGGGAAAATTAAGAAAAAATATAGGAAAAAAGTAGTACAGGGAAAAATAAGGAAAATTAAGGGTATAACAGGGAAAAAAAGGAAAAAATAAGGGTAGTACAGGGAAAAAAAATAAAAAAATAAGGAAAGTACAAGGAAAAATAAGGAAAAAAGGGGAAAAAAGAACAAATACAAGGAAAAATAAGGGTAGTACACGAAAAAAATATGGAGAATAAAGCAAAAAAGGGGAAAAAAGGAAAAAATAAGGAAAAATAAAGGAAAAAAGGGGAAATAAGGAAAATATAAGGTTAGTACAGGGTAAAAAAGGGTAGCGGGTGTGCGGCATAAACTCGGCACACATGCGGGGAGTGAAACACGATCAAGAGTCTAACATGGAGAACAGACGGAATGGTAACAGGGGATGGTAGACAATGTATAGCCGGGATTCTTATCGCCAGCTCAATTCGCCTGTTTGAAGAAGCCTCTCGTGGAAGTTTCTGGGCTTTTCATGGACTGCTCTGTGATCATAGCGATAGTTTTACACGACCTCTGCACCCTGAACTGGAAAATTACCCATGATATTGAAAACCAAGTAAATTAACCATCTGTGGCCTCAGAGAATAGTCGTAAAGGGAGTCCGGGACGTTTAAGAAAATGGCCCACAGTATGCTTTCAGGAACTGCCTTGTCATGATCAGCTGACCCTCTGCAGAACCCTCGTGGCCTACTGAAGATGGGTCAAACCAGGTCAAACTACCACCAGGGTCATAAAACTACCCATGGACATGCCCACAACTCCTACGAAACCCTTGTCACATGTGTGCGCTGATGCACCGAACTGTTTAGGAACGGCCTAAAAATCTTACCAGCAGCAGCAACAGGAACGGCGGGAAGACTCTCCCGGCGGGCACCATGATGGCTGGGGGTGGACTGCTTGCGTCGCCGCCAGCGTCCGAGAGGGTGGCTCATCATGCCTTATCTCAGTTGCCGCCACTGATGGATAAGTGTACCTGGCTTGGGTGATAAAGGGCAGCCATTAAAAAGAGAAAATACAGTGTTCAGTGGTGTATATTTTATAATGAACACTTTATACACGTAACATATCCTCAACTTCAGTGATTTTTTTATATTTTCTTTAGTTCGTTCTTGTTTACCTTCGCTTTATTTTTCTTCCGTTCCGCTTAGTGCGTGCCGACACGTCGATGATGTTATCACCGGAAATTGTAACGAAATGGGTCGTCATCAAGGCCGATAAATTTCCTGGATTTGCTGGGATTTCCATACCACGAGAGAGAGAGAGAGAGAGAGAGAGAGAGAGAGAGAGAGAGAGAGAATAAAAAAAAATCACCTTCCTCATTGTTATCGATGGGTGGAATGCTTTATCAAACTGATTCGCTTAAGATATCAAACACAATGTTAAAGAGTAGGGAAAAAACGAGTTAATTAAAGTGCGGGACATTAACAACACGGCTCAGTTCTGCAGAGATATAAACCTGCTTATGAAATTTGGCGCCTCATCATAGGTCTAGAGAGATAGCAAAGAAGATAACAGATACCAGTTGGAAAAGCAGAGGAAGAGAGTGACGACCCAGGAACTGTAGAAGTCCGGCCAGGTGGGGAGATGAAACTGGCACCTTTATTTATTATTTTTTTTCCCGAGGGGAGATGGAATGCGCCAACACCACATAAAAGCTAGAGTGGGAACTGTCTTTGTCCTGCAGTTGACTAATAATGGCTAGCGATGAGAATGATAATGAAGCAGAAAGAAAAGAGGAAGTTGGTAAGCATACACATCCACTCACCCACCCACACACACATCCACCCACCCACACGAAGGTTGTCTCTTCGCCCGAGCAGGTTTGTCCCTTGACCTACATAAACGTCACTGTCAAACATGGGAATTCATGAGACCAGAGGAAGGGTGCGAGGCAACTTCTTACTGTCGGGGTGGCGAGGGGGGGAGGGGGGGCGGGAAGCACCAGACTGTAAACCTGAAGGCTGTATGCACTCAGTCATCAAAAGGGCTTTCTCTCTCCCTCTGTCAACTGAACTGAAAAAAAATACACCACGTCGCAAAACACGCAATGAAAGAAAAGTATAATAATTTTTTCTTTCTTCATCGTGTAAGCTATCCTAAAACTACACATTATTACTTAAGTTCATGTATTCTTTTTTCCTGTCTATTCTTATTCTGTGTTGTTCGGAGTTGTCAGTCGAAAAAAAAAAACACAACGCATAACAAGCAATGAAAGGAAAATATAATATTTTTTTCCTTTCTTCATCGTGTAAGCTATCCTAAAACTACACATTATTACTCAAGTTCATGTATTCTTTTTTCCTGTCTATTCTTATTCTGTGTTGTTCCAGTTCTGTTTTGTTTTTTCTCATCCAGCGTCTAAGTCATTCAAACACTATACATTTTTAACTTAGTTTTTTTCCCTTTTTTTTAATGCCAGTTGGTGTGTTTTGAAAGGTTTGGATTTGCCCGTTCATATTCCTATCAGTTCAGCGTCTCTTATCATGGTTACTAATACCTTACTTAATCTCATGGCCTCGTGTAGTTAACAATTAGCTCCTCCATATTCTCTTCCCGGAACCTTTTATTTATTGTGGATTCGATAGTTTTTGGTTTAGGTATTTATTTTCATATACATATTATTTTTCAGTTTGAAGTCGCTCAATAGAACCCTGCGATTGTTCCGCCTAACACCCAAACTCACGCCATAACAAATCGCTGCTAATTAGTAAAGATTCATGCAATATCACGCGATCTGGCAACTCGATAAACGAGGAAAATATAAAGCTTAGCGACAGTGACTTTGAGAACCCAGTAGAGGTAGGAGACTCGAGGAGGCAAGAAGAGGTGGAAACACTCAACAGGCTGAGATTTGTCTTCTTACAGGTAAGTTTAATGACAGAAAAGAGAATGAAGGAAAAAAATAACGAGAGAGAGAGAGAGAGAGAGAGAGAGAGAGAGAGAAAGAGAGAGAGAGAGAGAGAATTCTTCGTATAACCACAATCGGATATTCTAGTCTCAGGATGCGAGATGTCTGACTTTCTAACAGGGACGCCTTGACCTAGCAAACACTGAACACGTGCACAGACTGGCCAATATCGTCTTAGGTGCTCACTCCTAAACGACTCTGGCTCCCATAACGACTATTTCCCAAGGCCATTGAGAAGATTAAACGATTTTCACGGGTGAGATTCCAGTTCACGGTGCAACAGAGGTCGTGGCAAAGTATCACCGGGATCAGAAAAGAAGTCCGTGAAATTCCCAGCAACTTCTACAAGAGGCTTTTCAAACAGGGGAACTGAGAATAGGCTACGGTCTCCACTTTCGTTGCCGCTATGAGTCATCGTTATGCAGACTGTGACTTTGATCATTCAGGATTTCTACCACATTTATATCGGTATTCTTACTTCATTTTTTAGGTGTTCCTTTGTACCACGGGATGTACTTTGACCATTCTGGATTTCTACCACAATTATATCGGTATTCTTACTTCACTGGGCCAACATCCAAAACCTTGAGTGAAAGCAGTCCCGGTTAATTTTAGGTGTTCCTTTGTACCACGGGATGTACTTTGATCATTCTGGATTTCTACCACATTTATACCGGTATCCTTACTTCACTGGGCCAACATCCGAAACCTTGAGTGAAAGCATTGTCCCGGTTAATTTTAGGTGTTCCTTTGTACCACGGGATGTATGAGCACGATACTTTTTTTTTCTTTACCTGGTGAATGATGTGCAACTGCCGCTACCTGGCCCTCGATTCATTAAAGTTGATTATACTATATTTACAGTGAAGGAAGCAGCTCAAGGGCAAACATAAATGAGAGAAAAAAAACAACCCCGCTAATCACTGCTCCTATAATGTATGAAAGTATAGATGAGTGACTAATTAAGGGGCTATTACACTGGGCAAATTTTCCGTGGAT
Source organism: Eriocheir sinensis (assembly GCF_024679095.1). Lineage (NCBI taxonomy): Eukaryota > Metazoa > Arthropoda > Malacostraca > Decapoda > Varunidae > Eriocheir > Eriocheir sinensis. The sequence continues at coordinate 31,079,313 of NC_066510.1, read as the reverse complement.
CTTCAGTCAAACCACGATTTCCGCTAGTGTGGTTCTTGTTATTGCTGCTGCTGCTGATGGTGAGTAATACCGTCGTCCTTCCTTCCGTGAAATCTACCCTAGCTTTGGAAGATCACGGAAATATGAGAACCATGCCAGCGGAAATCGTGGTTTGACTGAAGATCCATGGAAAATTTGCCCAGTGTAATAGCCCCTTAAGAGAGGTCAATTTCAGGTGGAGAGGTGCCTTGCTACTCGTCCACCGCCTCCACCTCTCTCTGATAATGCCTCTCTTGTCCGAGGTCGCTTCAATCACGCCTCAGCTGTTCTTTCCCAAGCTTGTGTGTGGCCCGATGTGGACTCACAAAGGAACACAAAGGAAGAAAAAACAACAGCAGACCTGCTGGTCCTTACGAGGCTGTTTGTGACAAGCTACACTAACTATCTAATCAAAGGTGGAAGATGAAGGACAGCAAAGGCGAAGGCTCCTCCCCACCCCCCCATCCCTCCAGCCAAAGCATGGAAAAACTGCATGGAAATTATGTAGGAAAGAGGAAAGAACTACCATTTCTGCTACCACTAACCGGGCGGTAAAAGCGGACAAGGACACCAGTATTCGAAAGAACTTAACGTTATTACGACAATGAGTAATATCTTAGTTGCTGGTAGGATTCAAAATACTTGTCTAATCTATTATTGAAGGCCTCATGTCGGTAATGATTATATTGGTACTACATATTACAGCCTCTATGAACCTGTCTCGTTACTATATGCTGTTTGCAGGGGTATATACACACAAAAAAATCATTCTGCCTAAATCTATCTATCTACCTGTATCTACCTTTCTATGTATACCTATCTACCTATCTATCATTATCTACTTATCTATGTCTACCTGCCTCTCTATAAATTATCTATCCATCCATCTGTGTCTGTGTCTATCTATTTTGACTGATATGATGTGTTTGCCTTCTGAGCACAACTGTTATTTTTTTATGGTCATTAGTGTCATTCCTATTACAGTCAGCATCAAAATGGCACGTTCGAAGCTGACGTCAGTGGCGGTGGTGATGGCGGCGGTAGTTGTGCTTCTCCTTCCTGCGGCAGGTGAGGCTTGTCATCACACACACACACACACACACACACACACACACACACACGGGCTCAGTTGTGTATATAAGCCTTAGTGTGTCTCGTCAAGGTCACTCTAAACCAGTGATTCTTCGGATAATGACACTTCAATATTATCTTGCTGCAACAACTACTACTATTATTACTACTACTACTACTACTACTACTACTTCTACTACCACTTCTACTACTACTACTACTACTACTACTACTATTACTACTATTTCAACCACTATTACTACTACAACCATTGCCTCCTTGCCTTAACCTTCAATATCCTACCAAGAAAAGAAGTGACCATTAACAAACAGCTGAATTCTGTCAGTCACTCCCTTCGCATCTTTGCCAGTTAGTCAGAAAAGCAGTGCACGATTTTTCTTTTCTACCTGTTTTTGAGATATTTATTTGGATATACTCATGAACCTGCTTCGATACCCAATGGGCAGATTTAGGCACTGGTACTTTAAGAAAACCTGCTCTAATATATATTTTTTTCTATTTAATATTCGCAGATCTGGTGACGGCAACTTCCTTTTTCCCGGTAAGAACCCCCATCCCTCCCTCTTTCTCTCTCTCTTCTATTGCAATGTTATCTAGAATGACTCGTCTCTTGGACCGAGGTAAGCGGCGTCATCCGAGGGGTGTGGTGACCAAGGCCACTGTAGACCGCCAGCTAACTTTGACTCAAGCCTCACATGTCCTCATCTCACACCGATTCAGGGCAGCTATAGCATGACAACGCCTAATTGCCTTTATACAAATTGTCGAATAGTGACAAGAATAATGATGCATCTTTACCATTGCTTAGGCCTGGGGTTATATCTGTATTAACACTTTTTCCATACTCTCAATTTTTTTGGAAAAGCATTGTGTGATGACGTCTAGGTCCATCATCTCAGCTGGCTGGAAACCCCTTTTTTCAATGTCTTGGTGGTTATGATTTTGCCGCCTTAAAGCCTCAGTCAGTCAGTGCTTCTCCTCAGGAATTCTTCTGATGTTCGCAGGAGGATCCCTGCTCCCGAGAGGGCGGCGTTTGTGGCCTCGTGTCTGCCTGTCCTGTCGAAAAACGTCACCCCACCAAGGGCTTGTGTCCGCGCCAGCAAGACCAGGGCGTCGAGTGTTGCTGGGCCGGTAAGGCAGCCCTTGCTCCTTTTTTTTAATGAATAAACTATTTATCATTCACGTGCATGCATGTGTCCACCTTGGGTGCCATCAGGGTCAATGCTGGAGAACTGGCCCAGCAGGAAAACTATACTAATGTTTTTATTTTGATTTCCAGAAATAAATTACTTCATCTGAATTCTAAGGGCCATAATCTTAACATTTTGGGGCCCAATCTCACAAATCTGGCACAGCTTTCGTAGGCGTTTGGGGCATTTTCAGGGGTAGTTTAATGACCCTGGTGGTAGTCTGATCCTTCCTCTGTACCAAGAACCTAAGAAAACATTCATATAAACCCAAATGATCTCCTTTTAGGCCTTTGGCAACAGTTGATGTGAGAGGCAGGAGCGTCTGAGAATACCAACCTAAACATTTTCTTTCCTCTGGTGACCGTATATTTAGTCTTTGCGGCTCTTAAGATCAACCAAGCAATCAATCAGTCACCAGATCAGCCACTCAACCCAGCTCCCTCTCCCTCTACAGTGCCAAGCAACACGGCGGACTGCATGCTACGAGGGGGCGAGTGTTTCCCAGCAGGGGATTGTCGTGGACTGAAGGATCCTGTGGGTCTGTGCGAAGAAGGGGAGGTGTGCTGTGTCCTGGTGTAAACAACGTCGGTGTGGCAATGAAGGGAGGACCGCGAGTATGAAGTGGCAGGTATGGTGAAAAGATCGCGTATATGAGGAACAGCGGAAGGTCGCGAATATGATAAACATTTGGCAGATATAACGAAAAAAATTATAATATGAGACAGATCGAGAAGAATAGACCGCGAATGTTAGAAGCAAATGGCGAGTAAAATGGAAAAGAAAATGCGAACGAGGAACAGCAGAACACGACTATGAAAAACAAACGGCAGATATAATGAAAAAAAGAGAACGAGTAATGTCAAGTAGAAAAAAAATCACAGCGAATAAAAATAAAAATAAATGGCAACTATAATAAAAAAAAAACACAATGCGAATGAGGAACAGGAAGAGAACACGAATATGGAAAACAAATGTCGGGTATGATAGAAAAAGAGAACAGGTAGTGTCAAGTAGAAAAAAATCACAGCGAATATGAAAAGTAAATGGCAACTATAATGAAAAAAAAAAAACAATGCGAATGAGGAACAGGAAGAGAACACGAATATGGAAAACAAACGGCAGATATAATGAAAAAAAGAGAACATGTAGTGTCAAGTAGAAAAAAAATCACAGCGAATATGAAAAGTAAATGGCAACTATGATGAAAAAATAATGCCGTTAGGAGAAAGAGCAAGAAGATGAGGAGCAAGCAAGCCGCAGGACACACACAAACATGCACACACTCAACGGAAGGAACACAGACACAAAACGATACAAGTGGGTCATGCAGCGCCACACTGGGTCAGGGAAGGGTTGACCTCTGTTGACCTCGTGCCCTCGCTAAACCACCGAGCAATAAATAAATAAAAATCAGTAAGTATTAAAAAGCCGAGACGTTGTAAGAAGCTGTTGTTCCGTTCTTTATGCATCTTTGGTCTGTGTCTGTCTATCTATCATCGCTTTTGTTGCTTTATTTACGAATTACTTTATTCAATTAAACTCTAAAATGTGTGAATAAACGCCTTTTCTATTTACCCAGCAAAGGTGAAAATACTAAAAAAAAAAAAAAAATACTGGTGTACAAATCATTTAGCTTAACAAAACCTCGGGAAACACATGAAGTAATAAAAAGAAAATAAAACGAAGCCAAAGACGGAGGGGTTTTATTTTAAGCTGCGGGTGTCAAATCAAACAACTCCACTCTGGGTATTTTCATTAGTTTAATTATTAAATAAGTAATCATAAAAGGTGAGTAAGAGTACACAGGTCTAGTCCTGGCTTGGGGAGGGGAGGAGGGAAGGGTTGGGAAGGGGAGGAGGTGGGTGGGTGGGGGGGGGGAAACCAGAACCAGGAGGAGAGGTGAGTTGGGGGAGGGGGGGACAATGCCGCGGCACGGAGGGATGAGGAAGGCGACTGGCGGGGGTGCAAGTGTGTCCGGGGAGGGGGGGGACAGGAAGGTAGGAGGTTGGGGAAGGAGGCTATCACTAAGGCACTGCAGGAGACGTTCAAAGTGCCGTTCTTCCCTCAAACACACTCTCAAGACAGAACGAACGAGGAGGACGGGAGGGGGGAAGGGAGGGGGGAAGGGAAGGTATCATTTAGGCACTGTGGGAGACGTTCTAAGTGCCGTTCCTCACTCAAACACACTCTCAAGACAGAATGAACGGGGAGGGAGGGGGGAAGGGGAGGGCGAAGGGAAGGTATCATTTAGGCACTGTGGGAGACGTTCAAAGTGCCGTTCTTCCCTCAAACACACTTTCAAAACAGAATGAAGGGGAAGGGAGATGGGGAGGTATCATTTAGGCACTGTGGGAGACGTTCAAAGTGCCGTTCTTCCATAAAACACTCTTTCAAGCAGTCCAAAACGGCAGGATGAACGAGGAGAACGGGGGAGGTAGGGGGAAGGGAGAGGGGGAAGGGAAGGGGGGGAGGTAGGGGGAAGGGAGGGGGGGAGGGGACAAGGACAGACGCTCAAAGTGCCGATCATCGCTTCACACGCCTTCCCGTTACAGCAGGACGAGGCTGGACGAACGGACGACAGCTGATGCGCATGGCTGTGGTTCGAACCCTGCACGCACCTGATTTGAGTGTCTTAACGATGAACACACTTGTGAACGCACGTAAACACACATTCGTCACCCGCCGTAGTCGCGCGCTCTCGCCCTCCGTGGTGACGCATGCGCACTGACCTGAGGCGCGTTGTGTCGGTGTAAGGGAGTCTTAATATATTGGCCAGTCTGACAGTCCAACGCTTGGTCACTGTAAGCCCCCAAACCATACTCTCCACAATGAATCGTTATTTCTACCCGATACCAGATACTAATAAAAGAGATTTCCTGTGTAGTTTCCCTCCTTTTTATATCAATGCCAAACACTAGAGCTACAAGGAATTTTCGTCGTGTTTTGTTTGGTTGGTTGGGGAGATTACAAACTTGCTGTATCGGAATGTAAAACCGGCCCTTACCCTTTGACCTCCAAGCCGCTGCTGAACACTGACTGACTAAACAATGAATGCTGAACTGAAGACGTTGTGTTTGGTTGGGGAGATTACAAACTTGCTGTATCGGAATGTAAAACCGGCCCTTACCCTTTGACCCCCAAGCCGCTGCTGAACACTGAGTGACTAAACAATAAATGCTGCACTGAAGAATACTGGTGATGCGCAGCAAGCAATAAATCCGTTTATTTTTATTTTTTTATCTAATCTGAAAACTATAACAAACGTGAAACAGAAACCAGTATCCTTGTACATTCGAAGTGAAAAGTTGTAATGTTTAAATGAAACACGGCGGCAAACAATCAACTAAAAGTTCCAATAGTAGCGGGGCATGGAAAACTAGTGCTTGGGGTTGGTTCGGACAAAGATGTTAGTGTTGCGAAAATGACCGTTCAGACACGGGTTAAAAACAAGTCTGTTGGGGCTGCATGACAGACCACTACTAAGATTGGGTTACAAAGAGCAATTAGTGGTACTCTATGGAAAGTGACTACTACAATCAGCAGCTACTGGTGGTGCGGGGCAAACGACAAATCCCGGTGTTGAGGCAAGCGTTGGAGGACTGCTGAACGACTCTCTTTGTCTGCCTCGACACGACTCAACGGAGCATCAGGTCGACTGCGCATGCGCCTCATAACAACAACAATCAACAAAACACACTAATTAGTTGTAGTTAATGAATACTACTTAAACTTACATAAATAGTGACAAATACAAAACTACTACGACACACACACACACACACACACACACATACACAAACACACCAATAACTTATATGACCATAGTTTGTAATAGCTAACTGAGCCCCGGGCAGCCCCAGGGCTACCCCGATACTGTACATCAATGCGTGTGAAGAACATAACAAGTGGTAAGGGGAGGGAAAAGGAGGTGGTGGATATAATGCTTAAAAGTGGTGATGAGCAAACTTTCCTCTTAATAAATAAATTAATAAATAATTCAATAAATAAATAAATACAAATGCAACTCGTATAAATCTATATGAAAACAGTAGAGGATATTATTCAATCCAGAAATTTGATAACAAAGTAATAATTTTGTCTTTCACCGGATATGTCCTTTTACGAAATCAATTATTGTCTCCAAGAACGGACGAGAGTAAACGAATGAGACTATGCTGCTGAAACACACACCCACACCCACACCCACGAGTTGCAGATGCATGAATGACTACTGTTTACTATTGTGGAGTGACGCGGAGGAAAGCTGATCAGTGAGCGGCTGGGACGAGCGGGTACACAGGGGAGGATGATCAAAATTTACCTTTGTTTATACTCCAACCACGAGGCAAAGAATCTAGTCATCGTTAGAGGTGCTGCCCAGTAGACATCTAGGGTATCATAGCGGGGCGGGAGGGATCACGGGGCATCACCACGGACAGCCTCCATCATGCCTCTACATTGTTGATTTTGAAATTTCGTTTAGTTCATATATATAACGCAAAATCCTACGCGGAAGGGAGCAATAAATTTTGTGTTCGAAGCTTCATAGTCCGAGATGAGTGACAAATTGTTCCGTCCGAGCCGCTCCAGGTGAATGACTTGTGATGCTGTCATGGCAACGAGGGGTGGGAAGGAAGGCGCAGAGAGGAGTTTATGGCGACAGAGGCGAGAGTTTTGCGAGAATTCAGTACCAAAGTGCAACATTGAGCTGGATGGCTCTAAAATGAGCCTTAGGTCTCCTTGGAACCTAACTAACCTAATGGCAGGGACCGGCCAGCGCTCAAGCCTCGTGGCGGCGGGCGTGTGCTGGGCGGGGATGGGCTCGGGGAGTGTGTGTGTGGGGATTCCGTGGGTTCAGCGAAGACAACACACCTTTATGGTCAGCTCTGTCTTTGTTTAACCCGTCCGCTGCGATTGGCACGGATTTCGCCTTCACTGGTAGCCTGGTAACATATGCCCCCAGGTCCTTCTGTGCCTCTGTGGTGGATAGTGGAGTGTTTCCCATGTGGCATTGGTATGCTGGATTTCCCCTCCCAAGATGCATGACTACATTTTTCTTCACTAAATTGGAGCGGCCAATTTTTGTTCCACTTCTGTAGCTTGGTGATGTCTTCTTGTAGGAAATCCGCATCCAAGGAGTTAAGTGTATTCACGTCTAAGTCTTGTGACGCAACACTTCTTTTGTTTTGATTTCAGTGGTTCAGGAGCAAGACGTCTTTGTTTAGTCTGCCTGGGTGCAAATATATTCACGTGCCCTGTTTGTGCTGCAATCTTTTTTTCGTTTTCAATCTTTTCCATCCTTTTCCTGTACATACTTATTTGCCTCGACAATCAGTAAGATCCTTGTGAGTGATGCCTTTAAATCATGATCAAGTGAATCCATGACCATCAATGATCAAAAGGAATGGCGGGCTGTCTCCTCAGCGCTCCGCCACATACACCTCCGCCTCCCTACACGTACACACATGCTCCGAACTAAAAATTTTGTGATATAAAAACAATTGTTGCAGATATCGCTGGGCCGGTCCCTGGTACACAAGAGGCGCCGCGGAGCCCTTGACTTGGCAACGAACTAAGGCCACACCAGAAAAGTTCGTTCAGAGACTTAGGAAAATTAAAGAAGTTCGGTCGAATCAGTCACTGGCGCCAAAACGAAATGCCGTGACTTTACCGGAGAAATGAAAGGGTGTCCGAAAGGGCGCCACTGAGGAGATGTCTAAGAGGAGTACAGAATGGAAGGTGTTCGAAGTGTAATGTGTCAGTGCCCAAAAAGAAAGAAGTCAATGCGTGTCCACAGGGGGAAGAAGGTTGGTATTCAAATTGACTCCACTGTGCGTGTGGCAAATCTGAGTGTTCCCTTTACGACATCAGAGAGGGATATAAGCCAATAGATCAAGGGAGTGAAGAATTGCAAACACATGTAAGTGTCATGGGAGCCTGTCCTGCCATACCTCGCATTCAGAATTTTCCGTCTCACACCATAAATGTCTTAGCCTCATATCAATGGCTTTTGATTTTCCGCCCCAAAGAGTTATGACCTCTCGAGAAAACTAATAGGAAATAAAAAAAAATGCTACATGTAAACCGAAAAGGGCAAATTTAAGGCTCAGTAGGAAATTTCTTTGAGGGGGTTCTTAATGTCTTATTCTTGCTGCCTAAAGAAGCCACCAAGGTTGTACATGATGACTGTAATGTTTCATGTTGGTGGTCTGCAGTGTGTAACTCAGGATGCTTCAGACTGTACCTCCACAAAATGCCTTAATTCTGATATGTGTAGTTTTCAAGACTTCCGAAAACTTAATAGTCTGCTGAGTCTAAAACAATGGTAACTGATCGGCTGACTTTAAAAGAAAACTGCCATTATGTATGCTTCCTTGCTTCTTCGAGAGGTCCAACCTAATGGGCGGAGCGGAGCTGCGTGATGCATTGAGCAGGACATAGGCGCAGGACAGCTGAAAGGGTTGTGGCACTGCTGCCGACCCTCGAGTGACAAGCTTCATGTTACGACAACCATAGAAACGAAGAGGCGCATTTCAGGCAGCACTGGAACTGCTTCCTTCTGGCTTGATAGCCTGTGTCTGGAGTCAGCGGCCACGAGCCACTGTAGGAAATTATGGTGCAGTCTGTTAATGCCACGGAGTCTCCAATACGATGTGATCCCTAATCAGTGTGTAACGGTCCCCTCGACGCTGTGCCAGGCAAGGGGCCTAGCGGGGCCTTGGAGGGGTAGCGGGGCGTCACTGTGCGTGTCCTGGCAAGTGGCCCCGCAAGAACTGGGCCATGCTGAACACCTGCTGATGGGCGTGGGGTGTGGCGGGGGACTCGGTGGTGTCCTTCTGCAGCTGGCGGTGGTGACACATGAAGCCGGCCACCAGCACGGAGATCACGGTGCACATGGCCACCAGTACGAAGAGCGCCGAGAAGCCCGGTGCCGGAAGGCACACGCCATACACCACGTCCTCGCGGAGGCCCTGAAACACCGTCACGCTGTCGTCCATTGCCGGAGTGAACTCCAGGTCGGCCTCAGATATCACCTGGAAATCAGTGGACACGCCGATGTTGGAGGAACGAGCATGGCGGTTGAGAACAACCTCTCGGCGGCGGCGGAGGTTCCTGGGGCCCCATGGGAAATCCTCCTTCTTGGGCATCTCAATTCGCTCGCCGTCCTGCCCTGATACGTGGTCAAGATAGATCTGTGCAGAGCGTTCGTCGGGGATGATGAGCGGACCTTTGGAGAACTTGTTCTTTATGGCCATTGCATCAAGGCTTTGCGGTAATCCACTTGGTACTGCGCGGGAGCGAGGGGGCGGCGCTTCCCCTTCATCGCCGGGGTTGGGGCCACCAGGGGTCTTTTCGGGTGGGGCGGCATACTGAGGCTCAACCTCTGATGGGGAGCCATAGGTGTTCCCAGCCTGCAGCGGCAGCGCCTGGCTACTGTAGTCGCCAATGGGGTTTCCTGCTGTTGGTTTCTGGCAGTGGTCAGGGCAGCCGTAACGGCAGATCTCTACCTTGCAGCGCAAGTGCACCGCCATGGAATCTGGGAACTTGAAGGCGTGAAAATGGGCGTAGGTGAGCACAGTGGCTCGCCCATCATTGTTGCGCAGCTTCATGAAGTTGGAGACCATTTTGGGGCGCAGGATGCAGCCGTGCTGGTCGCTCAGGTAGATGGGGCGGCTGGAGCCGTCAGACGCCTCGCAAGACGTGACGCGCATGTCAAACTCACCTGCGGAATAACGGTCACTTAGTACGAGTCTCAAACACGTCATCATTGTACACCAGACAGGGCACAGGTGTACTCATAAAGCAGATACACGGTACTGACACAAGTCTATATTACTCCTACATTCCCTGATACTCTCCCCCGCTGCCCCTGGCCCTAACCGGCTTGAAAACTTCTACAACAACTGATACACAACACTGACATATTCCCATGCCCTCCCTGTACTTCCTGCTACCTTTCCCTTCCCCCGAGGCCCTGGCCCACCCCCATACTCGCCTGCCTGGTCGTTGATGGCCACAACCATGGTCAGGGTAGAGCCCAGGGGTACAATGCCAGTCACGGGGGATGCCCAGGGGCCCTTGCCGTCCTGTATCTCCATCCAGCAGTCCACGTTGTCTCCTGAAAGTCAAAATTATTGTTAGAGGTCTCTTGATCTTCCATATTTTACTCTCTCCAATGTTACCAAAGCAATGAAATAAGACATATGTGGATCAAGAAAAACTAATCTAATAGACATATTGTAGTCAGTTAAACACAATATGCGCTTCTTAGTTATGCCTTCATCATCTTAAGGTGCAGTGAGTAGCGGGCTTTTTTTATATTTTTCTTTACGCCCTTGAACTGTCTCCTTAGCTGTAAAAAAAAAAAAAAAATCCACAAACATCTTTTTCACAGGAAGACAAGAAAAGTACGTCCTTACAAAGACACGGTGATGTACAAGATACCAAACCACACAGCATCACTCACACACTTAGGATGAACAATTATAACCTATCACTAGAGGTCAAAGTGTGGGCAAGGCAGTTTACACGGACATCTTGGTAGTCAACTCACGGTAATCTGAAATCCAACTCTGCCTGCCATCCTTCAAACACCTTTTTTCAATTCTATCTTTTCTACATCATTTGCCTCAACCTGCCCTTGCTAGTGCTTTCTCTCCCTTTCTTTCCTCCTTATTTCTTCCAACGATGCCAGATTGTCGTACTCAGCCTTCTATGCTTACCGATTTTCGACCACACGGTAATCTGAAATCCAACTCTGCGATCCTTCAAACACCTTTTTCAATTTTATCATTACTATACTATTTGCCTCAACCTGCCCTTGCTAGTGCTTTCTCTCCCTTTCTTTCCTCTTATTTCTTCAACCGTTGCCAGATTATCGTACTCAGTCTCCTATGCTTACCGATTTCCGACCACACAGTAATCTGAAATCCAACTCTGCGATCCTTCAAACACCTTTTTCAATTCTATCCTTTCTATATCATTTGCCTCAACCTGCCCTTGTTAGTGCTTTCTCTCCCTTTCTTTCCTCTTTATTTCTTCCAGCGTTGCCAGATTGTTGTACTCAGCCTGTCTTCTTCACCCCAATAACTAGCATTATGCATAGTTATCGTTAAAAAAGGTTAGTTATTAGTGTTGTGTGGCAATAGCTATGACTTCTTCACCCCAATAACTGGCTTTATGCATAGTTATCGTTAAAATGGTTAGTTATTAGTGTTTTGTGGCAATAGCTATGACTTCTTCACCCCAATAACTGGCTTTATGCATAGTTATCGTTAAAAAAGGTTAGTTATCAGTATTTTGTGGCAATAGCTATGTCTTCTTCACCCCAATAACTGGCTTTATGCATAGTTATCGTTAAAAAAGGTTAGTTATCAGTGTTTTGTGGGAATAGTTATGACTTCTTCACCCCAATAACTAGCTTTATGCATAGTTATCGTTAAAAAAGGTTAGTTATTAGTGTTTTGTGGCAATAGTTATGAGTCAGAAACAGGTAAATACGATACTCTGAGTACGATAATCTGGTAACGGTGATTTCTTCCCGTTCTCCTTATGCAATTGCCCTTCCCTCCCTCCTCACCTCGAAAATTGAGCTCCACCACCTCCAGGTCGGCAATCTTCATGGGCGGCTTGCTGGCTGTCTTCTCGTAGTCGTTGTACCACTCACAGCGAAGTCGTTTGGCCTCGTCCCACACCTGGCGAGCCGAGGACAGCATTGGTGAGGAAAAGGATGGCAAGGACAGTGGATGGTGAGAACAGCAGATGACGAAGACGGAGTTGGGCGATTAGAGTTGTCGAGATAAGAAAATGATAACAAAAGGAGTGCATGATTAGGTGATAAGTCATTACTGCCTCCCTCTCCCTCTCCCCCTCCCTCTCTCTCACCTCGATCAGGTCAGCGTCGTACTGCACAATAATGGTGTTCTCGTAGAATTTCCCGCCCATGTCAGGCTTGGTGCCGCAGCCATCGTAGTGGATCTGGAACTCGTACTGCGACCCGCCCGTGTAAGGCTCCACGTACATACAGTTTGGCTGCCCGTACTGCCCCTTGGAGAACACAATGCCCTGGGAGAGGAGACAGAGGAGCGGGGTCGTAAAGGGTTTTGTTGCTCTACGGAAGGATGATCAAAGTAAAGGGAGAGCCATGCCTTAAAAGAGAAATCAGGTTAGACAGATAATTAGGTGGAGGGATATGATTAGAACCTTTGTCGAGCAAGGATGGAATACTGTAATTGAGGTAGGGAGTACTGGGAAAGGTTTTTATCAGTGGGAGGAAAGGATAAGGGAAGGATTGATTTACAGTTATGAGGAATCAGGGCAGACAGATAATTAGGTGGAGGGATATGATTAGAACCTTTGTCGAGCCTGGATGGAATACTGTAATTGAGGTAGGGAGTACTGGGAAAGGTTTTTATCAGTGGGAGGAAAGGATAAGGGAAGGATTGATTTACAGTTATGAGGAATCAGGGCAGACAGATAATTAGGTGGAGGGATATGATTAGAACCTTTGTCGAACCAGGATGGAGTACTGTAATTGAGGTAGGGGGTACTTGAGGTTTTTATCCTGCATGGGTTAAACACTGGGAGGAAAGGCTAAGGGAAGGATTGATTTACAGTTATGAGGAATCAGGGCAGACAGATAATTAGGTGGAGGGATATGATTAGAACCTTTGTCGAACCAGGATGGAGTACTGTAATTGAGGTAGGGAGTACTGGGAAAGGTTTTTATCCTGCATGGGTTGAACAGTGGGAGGAAAGGATTAGGGAAGGATTGATTTACAGTTATGAGGAATCAGGGCAGACAGATAATTAGGTGGAGGGATAAAATTAGAACCTTTGTCGAACCAGGATGGAGTACTGTAATTGAGGTAGGGGGTACTTGAGTTTTTTATCCTGCATGGGTTAAACAGTGGGAGGAAAGGATTAGGGAAGGATTGATTTAGGCTCTCGGGGAAATTAGGAAAAGGAGGGATGACTTTCTCTGCAGGCACCCTAAAATGACCTCTCTTTTGGCTACTCTTTACTTTTTACTTTTGTGGGAGCGGCGAGTAGCGGGCTTTTTTTTTTTTGTACCCTTTTTGTTGCCCTTTGAGCCGTATCCTTTGATGTAAAAAAAAAAAAAAACTAGGAGATACAGAAACACGAAGTAGGGAAAAGGTCAGAACGAAGTATATATGCTTGAGGAGAGAGAGAGAGAGAGAGAGAGAGAGAGAGAGAGAGAGAGAGAGAGAGAGAGAGAGAGAGAGAGAGAGAGAGAGAATAATAATAAAAACAAAAGGAAACACATGTAACCTCTAAGCGCCAAAATCATATCAATATACTATCAAAGCAAATGGGATTGATTGATTGATTATTGGGGCGTTGTGTCTTGGCGCCGCACAGTGCAATATGACTTGTATTTTAAAACTATATAAAACCGTTAAAAAAAACATAATAAAAAAACACCAATAAAACTATATAAAACCACTTAAAAAAAAAAACGTAAGCAAATGGGAAAGAAAGAGACAGAAAAGAACGGAGACTGAAAATGAGGAATGAAAAAGTGGAGACAAAGAGGGATAACAGTGAGAAGAAAGGTGTGTGTGTGTGTGTGTGTGTGTGTGTGTGTGTGTGTGTGTGTGTGTGTGTGTGTGTGTGTGTGTGTGTGTGTGTGTGTGTGTGTGTGTGTGTGTGTGTGTGTGTGTGTGTGTGTGTGTGTGTTTCTCACCTGGAAGGGCGCGGTAAAGGCCAGCTGCACGGTGAGGTGGTCCTTGCCGCACATCACTTCCAGCCGGCTGATCGACACGGGGTTCGACGACCGATCTAACCCGAAGTCCTCCAGGTACTGCGCCAACGAGCCCTGTGACGCAAGAATGAAAGATTGAGGCATAGGATAACTTAACAGGGAGCGAAGGACAGACATAGCGGGCTTGCACTCGCGAAATCAAACGTTCGGGGCTCTTTTCACGAACGTTTTTCAAGAACGGGAGAAGCTACGTCGGGTTATCATGAGCGTCTGTCCCGTTCATAGCGTGGAAGCCTTGCAAAACTACCGCCGGGCTCATGAAACCACCCATGGAAGACCCGGCAACTTCCAAAACGAGAGCCTTTGGAAATAGATGGATCAACCCTTCGAGGAGCTTGATAACACCTGAATCAGCTTTCCGACAACACACAGACACGTAAGAAAAGAACCACATGATATACAAAGTGTGGAAAAAAGACAGCCACACCGGACAACAACCACCACACAGGAATAAAATAAGAGAATAAAAAAACACAGAGAAATGGGAGGCTGTTGCAAAGGCTCCTTAGAACTGAATCGAAGTTTTGTTGTTGGGAATGAAAAGAAACGGGAGTCAATTTTGAGGGAGCCAAAAATATGGGCCAGTTTCACAGTTCCCTATGATGGGTTAGTAGGCTCCCAAACCAATACCAGAGCCTTCGAAATTTCCTTGTATAGTGTCTGGTGTTTATATTTAAGTTCACAAATTTGATGAAACTATACGGGAAAAGTCTTGTGAATTTAGTGTGGCATCGAAGGCCTCCCCATTTTGGATTGTATGGGATTCTATAGTTTGGTTCGGGCTGTTACGAAGACACTGTGTTGGACTGTGAGACCGGCTCAAGGAGTCAACCACAAGGACACGAGGAGGATACTAACCACCGCCATGGAGAGAAGCAGTAGCAGGGGCAGCAGCGGAAGCGGAGACGGCGATAGCTGTGGGCGGCGTGCCATCATGACGTCACTTTGGGTCAGCCTCCTTCAGGAAGAGAAAAAAAAGGGAAAACATTAAATTACATAAAAAAACACACACATAAAAAAAAAGATAAGTTGGTACAGTGAAAAAACACCACCACCACCATCACCATCACCACAATCACCGTCACCACCACCACAATCACCATCACCACCATCACTATCACCACAATCACCATCATCTTTTATATCATCATCACTACCATTGCCATCTTCACCACCACTACCGCCATCACCACCATCACCATCACCACAATCACCATCATCTTTTATATCATCATCACTACCATTTCCGTCTTCACCACCACTACCACCATCACCATCACCATCCCCATAATCACCATCACTACCATTGCCATCACCACCACTACCACCACCATCATCACCACCACCACCACCACGACTAAAACGCATACAACCCAATTCCCAGACCGTTACATCACCATCCCCACCATCACCATAATCACGCCATCACCACCACCATCATCACCACCGCCAACAGGTAAGCGCCGTGCAGCCTCATCCCTGCCCTCATTACCTGCCTAATTAGCACGTATAGCCAGGTGAGGTGATCAATCATACCTTTGAAGAAGAGGTAATGGGAGAACGGCATGAATTATATGACATTTACAGTTACCAGCGTCTCTCTCTCTCTCTCTCTCTCTCTCTCTCTCTCTCTCTCTCTCTCTCTCTCTCTCTCTCTCTCTCTCTCTCTCTCTCTCTCTCTGATTATTTTATTTATTTATCTTTTTTTTTTAAGGAACTGTTATCATCGCTGCCTCTCCCACCTGTTCACACACACACACACACACACACACACACACACACACACACACACACACGTCTGTTCCTTAATAACCACCTCTCATTAACGTTCTACACCTTCACTGCCTCATTTCCTGACACTCATCTCCCTCACGTTCTCCCGTTCATCTCCTCTCATCTCTCAGCATCCAGCATCATCATCCCTCACGCCCGGAAGTCTCTGTCTGTCTGTCTGTCTGTATGTATGTATGTGTGTATGTCTGTGTCTGTCTCCATTTGTGTTATTGTTTGATTTCTTGTTTTCCTCTCGTATCCTTTGTTTATGATTCGTCTGCTTTCTCTTTTCTTCTTTTTCTTCTTCACAATTGTAGTTTTCTTTCTCCTATTCCTTATCCTCGTTCTCCTCCTCCTCCTCTTCCTCCTCATCATCATCATCCTAGTCCCCTTCGTCCTTATCCCCCCTTTCCTCGTCCTTCTCTCCTCCTCTTCCTCATCGTCTTTCTTCTCCTCGTCATTCTTATCCCCTCCTCTTTTCCTCTTCTTCTTCCTCCTCCTCTCCCACTCATTCTTCTTCTTCTTCTTCTTCTTCTTCTTCTTCTTCTTCTTCTTCTTCTTCCTCCTACTCCTCCTCCTCCTCCTCCTCCCCGCCTAATTAAGAAGTACCGTAGCGTGTTACAACAGTTGGCCTCGAGTGGAGTATTTAATGTACGCGGAGTAACTGCCGAGTCTATAAGGAGCGTATAGGGAGGAGGGAAGGGTGAGGGGAGGGAGGGGGGAGGGGGAAGATCGGACGACGACGATTGGTGAATGAGTGAGTGGGTGAGTGACCAGATGAGGAAGTGCGTGAGTGAACAGGTATACGTGAGTGAGTGAGTGAGTGAGTGAATAGGTTTGTGAGTGAGTGAGTGAGTGAGTGAGTGAGTGAATAGGTTCGTGAGTGAGTGAGTGAGTGAGTGAGTGAGTAAGTTCGTGAGCGAGTAAACTGGTGGTCAGCTGATCATGTCTGGCCAGAGAGCTAACGGTGTTTGGTCATAGCACACACACACACACACACACACACACCTGTCTCTTCTTCCTTCTCTCCCTCCTTCCTTTCCTGTTTTGTTTATTCACCTCTCTCTCTCTCTCTCTCTCTCTCTCTCTCTCATGGAAAGGAATAAAGACAGACGAAGAAAGGCTGTCCCAAAGTGTCAGTGAATGGAATACAAGAATGAAGATAAAGGACAACTCTTGCATTAGGAAGTTGGACAGGTCACAGATGATCTACACATTTAATCAGATATCCACAGCAACAGTTTTCATGTAACAGTCGACAAAGCCCTGAACTTGACATAAAAAAAAATCAATAGAAAGTATCACACGTTTAATTCATCATCTTCCCCAACACTTTACGAACATAAAAAAAAGAAAAAAAAGCGTAATGATCGAAGTGGTGATGGAGAGGTTATGGGAAAATGACCGTCCACATGATTCTTGCGTAACGGTTGTACAAAGAGGATGAGAAAGAAGATTAAAAG